>NW_008656295.1:125055-150250 GCF_000695815.1 Acanthisitta chloris | reverse complement strand
TTGTGCATATATATTTTTATATATGTACAGAAAAACTTATTAGCTTCCAGCCTGAGCTGGATGGTGGTAAACTGGGAAGAAATCTTGGGCTTGCATGGCAAGGTATTCTGGTAGGGCAGGCAGGGTCTGTTCTTAGACCACACAAAACAATGCAGAGCTTGATATTCTGTGGAAAATCTCAAAAGCTCCAAAAAACCCCAAACAACTCATAAAACAATGGATATCCTGGCAGGAGAAATGGTGGAATTCCCTGATGGTTTGTTGTTGTCTTTGTATCAGCTCTGCAAGTAAGGCATGTTGAAGCATGTGGGTTAGAGAGGATGGTGGTTAAGTGCACAGCTGTTGTTACTCAAATATCAAGAAAAAGCTTGTAAAAATCAGCACACCAGGCACACATGGATATGTGTGGTTTTGTTTTTGATGGCTCTGCGTGAAGCACACCAGAGCAAATGTGCTTCATGTCACCTGTATTGATAAAGAGATCTTCTAAATAACATTTATCTAAGCAAGAAAAGAAGTAAAAAGATGTTTATAAAATTCCTTCATGTCCTTGTCTTGTCCAGAAGAATTGTTTAGAATTATAGCTTTGCTCATGTATTATCTGTGTGCATTTTGTATCATTGAGAGCATCTATTTATGTCTTCATAAAAATGTAAGAATCATGCAATCAGGTGTTCACTTCTGGAATTGCCTGTTGGGTAAAAATAGTGCAGAACTCTTTTTTGTCAGCGTAGTATTGGTGGGCCTAAAAGGTAGGATCTGGGAGTTGCCTTTTTTTCTGTGTGCCTATAATTTTTTTTTTGGCCTTTCTCTTAAATTTCCATTGTGGTGCTGGCAGCAGGGTCTCATTTCTTGTCCAAAGTGGTTCTAATTCGGGGTCTTCTCACTAGTAAGGAAACGTGTTCAGCTGACTGCTGACACATCTCTAGGCAAAAGCCAAACACAATCCTGTTTTAGGAGGTACAAACTGTATGTGCACTCAGAATGTATGAACTTTGGCTCATATAAAGCTTCTATGATGCTCTGTAGAGTTAAAAATAAATAAAAAAGTATTCCAATGCAAAGGAGGTCTCTTGGGACCAGCAGCTCTCTCAGGCCAGAGTGTGCCCCTGTATCATGGAGTGCCCTGCCTGCAGGCTCCCTCCCAGCTGGCCAGTTGCAGACTCTGCTTGGGAATGGTCCTCTCCAGCCAAGACTGAAATGCTAGCTTTGGGGAATACAGTGTTTTCTTGTGGAGACCTCTTCAAACAATGTTGTGGTGGAAGGATGAGGTCAAATATAAAACTTTAACCCTTTCCTTTAATTTTAATTGCCCTGGATGTGGAACTTCTTAAGAACCTCTCAATGAAGTTTGTAAATGCAGTCACTGGCCTCAAGAAACTTTTAGAACCATGAGTCAAGTGCCTGAGATCAGAAAATTCAAAAGATAGTACACACTGCTTTTGTATAAATATTTTGCCTTCTGCATTTGAAGCCTTTAGGAGATGTATTTTTCGTGCCTTTTCTGCAGCGCTGAGACCTTCTGTCTCAAAGGGCCGGGATTTAAAAACCCAAGACACAAGACACTAAAAGACTTGTGAGGAGAGCCTGTGACAGTTGGCAATACTAGGCTAGTTTCATTTTTCCCAAAGTATTATGAAAACAGAAGTCAGAGTAACTCATGCTGCTGTTAGCTCTCATAACTGGACTGTGCTTTTGCAGCTTGAAAGAAAGGACGTAAAAAGAATTCATTTGGTATTAAATAGTAGCAAGTGGGAACAAGAAGTATTTTAATATGTTTATCAGAATTTTTGATAATGTTTAAAAAATACATTTGTGATTGAAATTCAGCCTTGTCCTGTATTTCAGTTGTTCCTGTAAAAAAGCTTATTCTGTTCTTTCTGTTTTATATTAAGATTCAGGCCTGTGAGGTGCTATCTCTGTGTCTCTCCTGGGAACAATTGGCATGGAGTATTTGTTTTTGATGTAAGCTCTTGCTGTTCTTTGGTCTTGTTTTTCATATGTTTTTTAATCTGAGCACTATTCTAACATGCAAGTTACCAAAATAGCTCTAGTTCTCAAGAATTAAGGCTTGTTCTTCCACCCTTTTCTACCCTGCTCTCCCAGTCATACTCCTGGATGTTGTTGCTAAAGCCTCGTAGCCCTCCTGGAGCTGGGGGGGAAGTGACCCTTTCTGCAAGCTGTTGAGTAAAGTGGTTTTATCTCACTTGCCATATAAGCAGCAGAACTCGCTCTGTTGACAGCGGGTGCAGTGGTGTGAGGAGTAGGCTCCAAGTCAGAAGTGCGACACTCTTGTTTCTGAATGAATTGGGTGCTCTGATTCAGAGCTGGTTCCTGTGTTTCAGAGATTCTGCACTGCAACAGGGTGCTGGTATTTTTGGCAGAATAAAGCCCTTCTGCATTCAAATGACTACAATAGTGCGTTTATCTGGAAAGCACAATGTATTATGTACTCCAGTCTTCTAAATGAATTTAATGCCATAGAAGCATCAAATAGAAAAACTTTTGTTTGGTATTGTTATGCCTTATGAATCCTCAATGAAGTTAAAATCTCTAGGTTTTTGTTGTTGGTTTTTCTGCTTTCCTACTTGGTTCTGTGCGTGAACAATGTCTGTCCTCCCACACAGCTTTGCAGGTTTAAGTTCACGTTTCTTTACTTTCAGAGCTCTTCTGTGCCCAGAGCAGAGTTACCTGCTCAGGTGGGGCTCAGGTCCCTGCATTTGGTGAAGTTTCTGTGCCTTAGGTCAGTGTATGCAAGGGTAATAAAATTTGCACCATCCTTTGGTCCTCAGCAAATGTGAAATCCCACAAATTGGCTGGCAATGAAAGAGCTTTTAGGTAATGTGCCTTACTTTGCACATGCCACAGGCTCAAAGAGGATCCTCTTTGTGTTCTATGTTTATTTTCGATTGATACAAACTACTGCAGGGTTTCTTGAGTTGCTTCAGCTGTGCATAGGTGGCTTTCTCCAGTGTCTCAGAGTCATTTGTTTGCTAACATTTTCCATCCCAACAGCTCTTACAGCCATGCATAAAAACCGAGACTGCAGCTTGGTTCAAAATCCTCAGTTTTGCTCAGGAGCTGTAAACTGATATTTCTACCCATTTTGTTTAATGACTGCTGGTTGCCTGATCCATCCCTGAGGTTTCTAACAGCTTATTTGGTGCTCACCACTTTGGTGAATGTGACTGCCTTCATCCAGTCCTCCTTTCCGGTGCAGTATTTCTGATGAGTGTTCCCAGGTGTGGGTTTCAGTAGCCTTGGTCTGGAACAACGTTCATGTGTCTGTTTTGCCAGATCTTCTTGCTCTCTTTGAAGTTCTTGCAAAGTCTTGTGCACATCACCACCAGCACAGTTTTTGCTATCTACCACTTACTGATGATGCTCTTGCCCAAAGGGGCTTTCCATCACAGAACATCATCCTATTTTGCATCAGTATCTCTACTGAACTTTTGGTTTTCTGACAGCTCAAACTTGCAAAGTGTTTGAGTAAGGTATTATTTTTAACAACATTGAGAAGTCTGTTATGTTTTGGAGCAGACCATAAAACCCAGGGCAATCTCGGGGAACTTTTAACATGGTAACTGGAAGCTAGGCTTGTGGTTTCTACACAGGAATTTCCCCTCAGTAAGGTTCAGATGTAGCCCTGTGTTATGGGCTTCTGCATCCTGCCTTCCTCAGCCCTGTGTAAGGGGCACATATCAACAGGGGCAAACTCGTTTGTACTTTGGGGAGTTCCTGAGGCAGTTCACTAAAGGGCCTGTGAGCTATAGTCATGAGTTCAAAACCCTACACCTCACAGATCAGTCAGATGATTGGTCCTGTGGCTCTTTCACCCAAATCATTAAGAAGACAGCAAGCAGTGATGCCAGCAGGGGCTGTGCCATTTCCCCTTGACTGAAGAGTACAATTTCAGCCCCACAGACTGATTCCCATCAGCAAAGGCCCTGTGACTCACAGCAGCATCAACAGGCTGGGATGTGCTCCTGTTGACCCATGTGAATGAAGTCGATTTCATCCTCACTGAGTAGTTAGTGTTTCTCATTGCTATTTGGGCTGCTTTAGCTTAATGAAACTGGGAACTGAAAAATGTGTTTGCTATTTCTTTGCCCTTTATATGCAAATCTTCCTTGAGGGTCAAATGCGTGAGAGAAAAACAATGCCAGTGTAATTTTTAAATTACATGATTATATTTGTTAGTTCACCTACACATGGAAGTCTATTATTGCCTGCTAATTAATGGAAGTAACATAATTGTTTCATTTTTAGAATGCTACTACTTCTCAAAGTGGATTTGTAATGATTATATTGCCTGGTGTAAAGGTGCTTAAAATATTGTTACCTGGCCTGATACTGCTTATCTTTTAATATTCCCATGATACTTTCTTTGTATTGGCGGTGGGTTTAGAAAATTAAAATGCAAGATGCACTTTACCATCTTACTCCTTTCTTCTAAACATACTTTTTCTGGACTCACTGGGCTCAGTGGCAAAACTCTCATTCACTTAGAATGAATGGTGCCAGCATGCAGATTACTTTGGGTTGTGGTGATAGAGAAGTTGTTAGAGATCAGAAACCAGGAGTGATGAACCTGCTCTCGTTTCTGATGGAGTATTTCCCTCCTATGAAGGGCTCGTAGTTACCAGAGGAACAGAAGTGTTTCTCTTTCAAACACACTTTACCTCTGTGTGTGTGCGCGCACACTGTTTTTTTCCACTTGACAATTGGCTTTTTGTTACTTCCTTAACTCTGAGCTGTTCACAGAGATATTACCTTGCTGACAAAGTGAAAGCAATTTTGTAATCGCTTTCAAGAGAAAATCAACTCCATTAGAGTTCAGTTGTCTTTGTTTCAGCCATTAAAATGCAGACACTACCTGATTCATATATAAATTGCTTTGATAGTTTCATTATTTTTCCTTCCTCAAGTTGAGTAAAAATGTATTTGACAGCCTTTCTCTGAAATACTCATGGTGGTGTGACCTGTGGAAGGAGAGCCTGCCACTTATTGCTTATGCAGAGACAGGAATCTTCGGATCTTGGACCACAACACAACAGTCATCCACAGCCTGGCTTGAAAACACTGCTGATGCACCTGACAAATTCACCTAAATTTTAGATAAATGTATCATAGTATGTTAAGGGGTTGGAATGGACCTTAGAGATCATCTAGTCCCAACACCCTGCCCTGGGCAGGGACACCTCCCACCACATCTGGTTGCTCAAGGTTTTGAACACTGCCAGGGTTGGGGCATTCACAGCCTCCCTGGGCAACCTGTGCCAGTGTCTCACCACCCTCACAGGGAAGAGCTTCCTCCCAATATCTAATCTAAATTTCCCCTCTTTCAACTTATACCCATGTAGGAAGAATACTCCTTTAAAAAAGGAATTGGCTGCTTTGGACCCTGTTTGAATGATGTCACTTCTAAATACCTGTTTTCCTTCACTTCTAAATGCAAGTTTTTCTTCATAGACTGTCACTATGATCAGAGGTTGCCTTTACATTTCTTTGTTAGCCTTTAGCCTTCATATTTTTTGCATCTTTATGTTTCTGGTTTTGTCTACAAATTCTCTTCTGTTTTCATTTTCTTTGCTCTGGTCCCAACCATTTTGTTAAATGCAGTCAAACTTCGCTCTTTGCAGCACTTCAGGAATGCTTCCCATGCTGCAGTTCAACATGTTAGATGTGATAGAACCCAAATTGTACAAAATCCTTATTTCACATGTATACTCATCAAGAGAAGCAGTTAAATCCAAATTGCGTCAGCTTTTATAGACCCCTTTGCCTTTCATGTCATGCTGGAAACTGAAGTATTTTCCATTATGTTTTGTCTCCTTCACTTCATTTTCCCTGACTCATATATTGATGTCATAGATGACAGCTTGTGTCAATGCAATTTGCTCCCATGGAAATGACTCCTGCACACGTGCTCACTCCACTGCTTACATAATTTGGGAGCTGTCAGAGCTCTACCCCAGTGTTGCCCATCTGTCTATTCTCTCTGAGTTAATGAGCCTTTTTCTTCTTGCTTCAGGCATATTACACACCCTGACTTATTCATAGATGATGTCTATTAAAATTGTCAAAGACTTGGAAAATTAAATTATTTCTCTAAATGAAGAGCCTGCTTCTAATCTCATTGAAAACGTTTCAACACAATTTGCCTGTTTTCTAGTACAAATCAAGAGTGACTATACAGAGGTCTGTCTGACCAGAGAGGCAATTGGGCCTTCTTAATTAATTGAAGATACATGTGATTTACTATAATGTAAGAGCTTAGAATCTGACCGTGGCTTAGCCTGGGAGCAGCACAACAATGCAGATTTTATCTAGTATAAGGCATCCAGCTTAAAGTGACCTCTTATGGCATGAAACAGTCAGCATGGAAGAGGGAGAGAGTATTTGTTTGCTTTTAGAGCAGTGGAGCATACAAAAAATACTTGATGTTAATTATTCAATTTTTCAAAATGGTGAAAAGGAATGGAGGGGGAACCCTGCAGTCCATGATAGAGTTGCCACATCAGTTCAAGGGAAATTAAGAGTGAATTATGAGTATGAAATAGGGCACTGACTGAAGTTGGATAAAACTTCAGGAGAAAAAGCTCGAATTCATATCATTGTATGAAGAAAACCAGTAGTGAATTTAGTTCATACAGGAGTGTGTTTTCCCCAGAACAATGTTTGGAGGAAAAAGACAGGCAATTCAAGATTTTTAACAGTCTTACTATCTTTTCCTTTATTACTAAACCCAAACTTGATCAAATGTTTTGATTTCTGGACCCTTTTATTTTTTTCTTTACCTCAGCTATAAGGCCTAGGAAGGAAAAGAAATTAGCATTAAAGAAATGAAGCATAATAGTTTTTAAAAAGTCAAGCTAATAAGTTTTCTTTCTTTTAAAATCTAGATAAGATTTAATCAAAAAGTCATGTTGTTGGAACAAATAAAAAGTATGAAACTGTCCCTATTCAATGCTGAAAAGGAAAAGCATGTCTCTGAGGCTTTTATGTGCAAGAACGTATCTTATCAGAGAGACAAGGAAGAGAAAATGGGTAACACTTGGTAGCCTGGATTTTGGGAGAAAAGCTGAACCAAGGAATGAGTGCTGGTGCCCTCTGGGGCTAAACCTGTGGGTCAGGCTTCTTGGAGTTAGTCTGGATGCATGTTGATGGGAGGGTAAGATCAGCAGAGCTTAGGGTGATCTCCCTGGGGAACAACCCATGTTACTGTCCTGTGGTGCTGTAGGTCCAGAAGGAGCAGGGTGAAAACTGATGGATGAAGCCAAGGAAAAGGGTCTAATGGTGCAGGAGTGAGAAAGAGGGAGTGAGAGCAAGTTGGTATGCAGAGAATCATGTAATTATTTAGATGCTAAAGACCAGCTGGATGATCAATGTAGCTGAAGAAGAAAATGTACATTCTTGTTAACATGGAACGTGCCAAGGGAGGCAGAGGAATACTTAGAGAATCATCAAATCTCAGAATGGTTTGGGTTGAAAGGGACCTTAAAGATCATCTAGTTCCAAGCCCCCTGCCATGGGCAAGGACACCTTCCACTGGTCCAGATTGCTCCAAGCCCCATCCAATCTAGCCTTGAACACTTCCAGGGATGGGGCAGCCACAGCTTCTCTGGGCAACATGTGCCAGTGCCTCACTACCCTCACAGTAAAGAATTTCTTCCTGACATCGAATCTAAACCTGTCCTCTTTCAGTTTAAAGCCATTCCTCCTTGCTCTATCACTCCATGCCCTTGTCAGAAGTCCCTCTCCAGTTCTCATGAAGCCCCTTTAAGTACTGGAAGAGTCTCTAAGGTCTCCCTGGAGCCTTCTCTTCTCCAGGCTGAACAAGCCTAACACTGCCTGTCTTCATAGGAGAGGCATTCCAGCTCTCTGATCATCTTCATGACCTCCTCTGGACCCACCTCAACAGGTCCACATCTTACATTGAGGACCGCAGAACTGGATGAATACTCCAAGTGGGATCTCATGAGTGCAGACTAATCGCCGCCCTTGACCTGCTGGTCACACTGCTTATGATGCAGCCCAGGATACAGTTGGTTCTCTGGGCTCTGAGTGTGCTTTTCTGAGTCAGGTTGAGTTTCTCATCCACCAACACTACCAAGTACTTCTCCTCAGGGCTGGTCTCATTCCATTCTCCACCCAGCGTGTATTTGTGCTTAGGATTACCCCAACCCAGGTGCAGGACCTTACACCCACTTCTCAAGCCTGTCCAAGTCCCTCTGGATGGCCCATCCCCTCCCCCCCGCATTTTGACCACACCACATGGTTGGTGTCATTGTCAAACTTGCTAAAGGAGCACTCGATCCCACTGTCTATGCCACCAACAAAGATGTTAAATGGCACTGGTCCTAGTACTGATCACTGAGGAATGTCACTTGTCACTCCTTTTCACTTGGAATTCAGAAATATGCTATGAGATGCTCTGCCCAAATATTGCAAACCTTCTTATGCAAGTAGTACCTTTTCTTTAAAGCAAGAGTCATGATTATGACCCTGCCTCAGTGGAGTGTGCAGAAAGGAATGCGGTGGGAATACAGGTATGGTGGTGGTGGTCAGTTCCACTTTGTTGGAGTCCACCTCCTATTTTTCCCCTTGTACAGTTAAACAAGCCAAGCCTTTTATGCTTTTCCTCTCAGATGACTCTTTTGTTCTGTTGTCCCTATGGATGAGTGCAGCCTGACCACAGTCACTTTGCTCAGCCTCTGAGATGACTGGGTCTGTGCTGGTGCTGGTCTGCATGACCATGTCCATATGGTACAGCAATCTCCAGTGTTGGGTCACTTGCCTTCTCAGTGCACTAACATATCTTAGGGGTAACATATCCATGGCCTGCTTCCTGCAGCTGACTCTCACAGGATGCTCCTGGTTGTGAATGCACAGGCTTGTTCCTGTTTGAAACATCTTTCTTGAAAGTAGAAAATTAGTGAATGAAAATACAAGCAATAGGACCCAAAATTCTTGTGCCAGTAGTGTTGATTCTTTTTGATCTTTACACAAAATCCTTTGCTTGGTATATGTATAGCTTAGATTATATTTGTCTCTTTCATGTCCCACTTGTACTTACGTGTGGCTCAGATGCGGAAGTAATTGTCTTTATTTCCAACTGATAAACTCATAGTTTACAGCCAAATTCTGATAGCTATTTATAGTTTGTATTACTGTATTTCATTATTAGTTATGTGATTAGTTCAATCCTCAGTCATTCAGCTTCTCCTGTGTGATGTTCTAAACTTTCCTGATGTGGGTGTTACATCCTGGGTTTGAATCATCATTACATTTAATTCCTCAAAAAAAAAAACCCAAAAAACAACCCAATGAAATGCCTATCAAGAGCAAACCTTACCAACTTCAACAAACACCTTCCTTCCAGCCCAGGGTTTGTTTTTTCAGTGTAATCCATTTTCATCTCCTTTGCAGCCAATACCATGGCAGTTACACAATTGCTCTGTTCATCTTGTTCTCTGCAGTTTGCCTAATAACTTCCCTGGTGACACCATATCAAATGGTTTAATGAAGTGTGTGTAAGTTAGAAGCACTGCTTTATTTTTTTCCCTTTTTTTTTCCCCTAAAGAATGGGGTGTTACAGAACACACAAACCAAATTCCAAATCGCCAAATTGAGACTGTTACACTGAACATCTGGGAAACACATGTCACCTTTTATAGCACTTTCCATGCATCTTTGTGTCTTTATTTTTCCTTTTAAATTTGTTCTGAAATTTTGCCTGATTAAGGTCAGACTAAGAGGTTTGTAATTGTGTAGGTAATTTCTATCTTAAAATACAGGCATCATGCAGACCACTTTTTTTTAACTGTTTCATTCTGATGTTCTTTGTCCTTCTTTTTTTTTTTTAGTACCTGTTGTTAGGAGTTTTCTTTTCTCACTGCTTTTGTCATTAGGGTTTCCCTTACTACTTATTTACTAAAATATCCAGCTGTGATATATTTAGATCATAGAAGTTTTGGCTTTCTACATTTATACTCTCAGTCATCCCCTTTCGGGTCTGTATGGATCAGTTTTCCAAGGAGGGGAAAACTAGAATAAAAAACCCCATTCCTATGAATAGCTACATTTTCTATGTAATTGTTTTATCATCTGTTGCTATGTGTGAGATACAGATAAATCAATTAACTCATGAATGTTTCAATAATCATTTCTCTGACACTCTACCAGTATGTGAAAACACATAAATAATAAAAGTACTATAGTAAAAGCCCTAAGCCTTTTTTCAGTCCATTAGGAACAATTTTTACTATGCTTTGACCTTTGCTTAGCTTTTCTCTGCCTTATCTGATACTGTGATTTATTTTTTTTAAAGACACTCAATCAGCAGTGACAACAGGAGGGTCACTCAGTAACCTCTATTAATAAAGTGCACCACCACAGTAGGGAAAAGACCTCTATTAAACTTATATAATTTAAATAATTAAACTATTAAATTTCTTGCAATTTAAAATAAATATCTCTCTCAGCTTGCAATTAGAGAGTTCTGCAAGTTGAGGTGCTTACTGGGAGAAGTGATTTAAGGAAGAAGGTCCTTCAGCTGTGTGAAGCCCATAGTAAGCAGGCACACCCTGGTGATGTACCAGGCCATGCATGGGCACAATGGGACCATCTGCCTGAGCTGAGGGTCCACATCAAAGCAAAGGGGAGATTCTCCCTGGATCACACGTGACCTGTGGTGCAGGGTGTTGCCACATTACTGAGTCCCAGTTCCTTCATTAGAAAATGAGTGATCCAGTGGCATGATTTCAGAGGACTCAGAGAGCTGGAGGGAAAAGAAAGCTAGAAGTGCAACATCAAATGATTTCTTGCCTGATTAAGAAATTTGCCTTATTAAGTAATAGATGAGTCATCACTGTTCCCCTGAACATGGGCACGTGTTTTGTGTAATGGTGTGTGTATGTTCATGCTGTGACTCGTGGTCTGGGCTGGGGAATACTCATGTTCTTCCTTTCCAGATTGACTGCTGCTGTCTATTTACTATTGCAAAGTATGCACAATAACCAAAGAATGTCAGGCTCATCTTTATTGGATGTGACATTTCCCCAAAACCATGACTTGAAAATTAATCATCTCATGATTATTTTTCATCTAGATGCCTGTATGTATTTAGGTGTGATTTCCTATGGTTGCACATATACTGCTAACAAATGCCACACATATGGTAATTAACAATTATGAAGATATTCAACCATGCATGGGATAGAGCACTGTGCTGCAAAAGCTGCTGAAAATTGTGCAAATTCTGTTTTTTAAATAGGCCTAGCATTAAAACTTGCAAAAAGTTAGCTACAGAAAGCCAGGCAAGAGTTTTTGTTGGTTTGATTTATTATGTTTTATTTTGGGTGCAAACATTGCAAGTGCTTACTTCCAGACCTTAATGATGTAAACAAAGAGATGTCATCAAACATTTGAGTGAAGAGAAAAACTGCTATTCCAGCGACTAGGAAAAAGCTTAATAGTAATTTACTACAACAACCCTGAAAAGCTAAGGGTAAAAAACCTACCAGATAAGATTTTTCCACTGATGTTATATTTGATGTTCACCACATTGTACAGCTGAATTAAAAAGGGACTGAAGGAATGTCACTCCTGTGGTAGCAGAAGGGGAGTCCTTATAGCCACAAGAGCTGCCTTGGAAGACTCTGCAGACTCTCAAACCTCCATGTGCCAGGGAGCAAATACCCACAATGCTGTTTCGTTAAGGGTATAGGAGTTTGGCAGAAGATAAATGCTCCTTGTGTTCCAGCTGGTCCTTGGAAATTAGAGGCTGAGCTTAATTTCTGGTTATAGCCAATTCATCACTATAAGGCTGGTCAAGTTCAATAAGAACTTCCATGAACACAGCTGCACAAACAGTGCAGTTACCAATCCAGAACTGTAGGTCTGGTCACATTCAATAAGGACTTTGTACGATCCAGATTCATGAATAGTGCAGTTTAATGAAGCAGCAGGAAAGCAGGGTCAGGATTGCTGTGACAAATGCACTAACTACAGAGAGCTAATATGTGTTGTGACAGAAAGTATGCTAACAGAGATCTATTAGTCATATATAGATAAAAATAAATGAATAATCCTGGGTCTACTCCAACACAGTTGGAGATGCAAAGCTCACCTTAAGGTGTCCCTTCAGGGGAGGATGAAACGGTTGACTAATCATGAGCGTGCAGAGGTGTGTTCCCCCTCTCTTTTTCTTCTCTTCTCTTTATTTGCCTTGAAACTCATAGTATCATAGTGTGTTAAGAGTTGGAATGGAACTTTGAGATCATCTAGTCCCAACTCCCTGCCCTGAGCAGGGACACCTGCTCAAGGCTTTATCCAACCTGGCTTTGGACACTGACAGGGTTGGAGCAGCCACAACCTCCCTGGGCAACCTGTGCCAGTGTCTCACCACCCTCCCAGGAAAAAAACTTCTTCTTAATATCTAATCTAAATTTCCCCTCTTTCAATTTATGCCCATTACTCCTTGTCCTATCACTGCAGTTGCAAATAGTCCCTCTCTAGCTTTCTTGTTGGCCCTTCAGATAATGGAAACAACTAACACCACAAACACACTAATAAGGATCCCAAAATATACATGCCAAGGAGGCTGAGGGATGCTCAGCTGGTCTTAATACAGAGGTGAATTTCAGCCAACAGGGACATGCTTGTTTAAAGAAAAGGCAGTTTGAAATTATACCTCCCCATAGAAAATATGAACAAGTAGGTGTAATTCAAGAAGTTAGGACAGTGTGTGATGAGATTCAAATCTATTCTATTGTAGTATTTCTGCATGTCTGAGCCAAGAGAGGAGTTTTATCATTGCAGGGAGTGACAAAGTGTCTACATCTTCTTGTGAGGTTCCCAGGTGCTCTTCCACCAAGGGAAAATAAAAAGGATGCTAGTCTTACTGCCAGAAGGTAGATTAAGATCTCTCTGTGTGCTTGTATTGCCTTGAAATGTCTGGAAAAGAAATTAATGCCTTTCTGACTCAGTATGAGAGAAGATACAGAGAGGGAAATTGATGCTATTCGGTTTTGGACAGAATGGTAGTGATTCATTATTATGACCCTACAAAATATCATTACTTGAGCTTGTGTCTGAGAAAATCCATTTTCTTCTTGCTGGGAAAAAATGAAATAATCTTCTTTTTTAGTTTGCAAGTAATTAAATAGTTATTTTCTGTGTTGGAATTAAAAAACAGTGATGAAAAGTTGTGTTTGAGGAGGTTTCCCTAAGGTTTTATTAAGTGTTTTTCATACTGATTTATCTCTAATACCTGTTGGGAAAACTTCCAGAATTTCTTGCAAAACTGAAGAGGAAGAATCAAATACTTCCTTGGAAAGAAAGTTCCCAAAGTGCTAATAATATGTCCCCCAGTTCAAGTAGCTTGGTAAAGCATTTAAGTACTTAAAATTAGGCATAAGCACTTCTCTGGACTGCAGCTTCAGTTAATTTTTAAGTGGGTATCTGCAGAATGATCATTAAGGTTTGATTTTCCTTTTCCCACTGCAATGACTGAAAATGTGCCTCTGTGTTCTGCTGCTTTCAAAACCAGGTACATTTCCTGCTGCTACCAAATGAATAAAATGAGTTGGGGCTTTCCAAATTGCCACTTTTCAGAATATACTTAAATTGTAGATTCCTCAGACACATGACCTCAACAGGTGTCCAGAGGTGATGACTTGGCACCAGAGTGTGCATCTCTCCAGCGTGATATGGGCATGTGTCGGAGCCGCTGTAAGGCCCCGATTCCCACATCGTGCAGACTGGGGTCCTCACAGTTGTATTTTCCCACTTGGGCATGCAGTTTTATTTTTGGCCCTGGGGAAACAAAAGGGCCTATGATGTGCTGGTATTACCCTGAGTTTGAGTAATAGGGACAAGCATAGCGTGTATATCCAGGGACAGAAGCTCCAAAACACCCCTAGACTGAACAGCTTTGCTCAGAAGCACATTTCTGATCCAATTAGAGGATAATTTAAGCTAGAAGGGACCTCTTGAAGGCCCCTAGTCAAACCCTGTGCTCAAGGCAGGACTAACATCAAAGTTAGATCAGGTGTGTCTGTGTTTGGAGCATCGGCAAGGATGGAGATCCTCCAATCTCTCTGTGACTCACTTCGCTTGTCAGACCACCTGCACTGTGATTTCCTTTTTTTTTTCCTATTTTATACATGATTTCCTTAGATTTATCGCTGTTACAAATGCTTTTGTTTTGCTGTGCAGCTTTTGGAGGAGTCTCCCTGTCTCCTCTGCAAGCACCAGCAGGGAGCTGTAGGCAGCAAATACATCCCTGTTCAATGCTTTTTCACTGGGCTGAACCAAACCTGGTGCTGAATCAAACTCATTATTTAATGTAATTCAGCCCAAGTCACCTTGGTCATCTCCATTGGACTTGCTGCATTAAAATATAGAACTGCACAGAAATAGGGATGTTTCTTAGTGTTGCTACAAAAAGGAGAAAGATGAATTGCAAGTACCTAAAATACAGGATTCTGCAAATATAAAAATATGATTTTATTCAATCACTAAAACAAGAGGGGCCCTTTCAGGGTTGCCATGAAAAAGATGGATTGTGAAGCAACCTTCTGTTCCAAAGAACAATAAAAATGAATTTGAAAAAAATAAAAGAAATTGTAACCATGCAAATAGCAAGAAATGCAGAGTTTAGTGTGAAGAATTAAGCCTTAAATCTGCCTTCTTGAGCCCAAACTCTGTATTCTATCATAGAATTCAAAATAATTTGCCAATTTGAAAAGGGTTCCATGGACCTATAAAAATGTATGTCGGCTGGCTATCTGGCTCAGACAGTTGTGAACTATCTGCAACTGTTTTCCTGTCAAAAACTGCTGTACTTGCAGTTCAGTTTTGTTGACTTCAGATTTATTTTCCCCTGATGGAGGTCTGCCATCAAAGCCAAGGCTGAAGGAAAAACTTTTGATTTAAAAATGTTTGATCTTTAACAACTTTTGACTTTGATCTGTTTATTGATGAGATGCAAATGCCACTTGGAGAACTGGATGCTGCTGATAGTTTGGGAGGAAAAAATCTCTCTTGCATATGGCTTTTGTACCTTTGATGCCATTGGATGTTTCTTTGTTTTTCTTGCAAGGAGGGAACTGCTGAAAGTTACTGCTTTTGATCATTAAGTAGTTTTGTACAGCAAGACTTAGCAGGAATTAATGTTTTATCTGACTGAGACTCGGGTTCTTTTTTTGGGCTAAACTGACAAACCTTGATTTCTTACCCAATTTCAGATGCACATTGTTAACATTCAGGGGGTGAGTCCCAGAGATTTATTAAATGATTTACAAGAGCACAGGAGCTCTGCAGTCTGTCCAGGAGAGGCAGGATCCTGGCTGGGGGCCGGGGAACGTCTTGAGTTCTCAGCAGGCAGCTGATTTTCTCCAGGAAAAATTGCTCTGAGCTTTGAAGGGTACAGCAACTAAAGATGAATGCATTTAATTCAAAAGAAAAAAATAATTGTATTTATTCCCAGAAAGCTTTGGGTTTTTTCCTTTTAGCAAGTGTAATGGTGGTAAACACTCCCAAAGGCATATGAGCCCCCCAGTGCCCCACCAGTACAGACTTATGAACCATCATAGCTTATGTTTCCCTTCAACTTAACCTTCTGGAATATCTGAAAACTTCAGCATGCCAAACTCTTGCTGTAAATAATTCATGTGTTTCTTGATAGGCAAAAATGTTTTCTACCTTCAGTTTATTCTACACTGGACTTAAAGAGTGAAGGAAAAGAATGTGCTCAAAGAACTCATTACTTTGCTCTATCAAAAAGCAAGAGTGGCATAGAAAATAACTTTGCTTTTCTGAATGTTTGAATTATAATTTTAAGGACTGTCAGTAGTAGATTGAACTGGAATTGATGATTGACCACAAAATTCAGTATGTGTGCTTTGAAGTTAGCTATTGGGAAAAAAATTGTGGTAGGCACACGTTTTAATTTAAAATTATGGAGACAGTTCTTAAATAAATGCAGAATTCATGAATAAAATGTGAATTATTTTTCTGGTACAGTGATGTGCTTAGAAGACTGTAGCTGAAGGAATTAGTCATAAAGTTTTACTTTGTGGAGACTGAGGGATGCAGTGAGAAAGAAAACTGATGATTTCAATCCAGGATCTGTGTGAAATAATAACAAAAGTATTAGCAAAGCAATAGGACAGTTAATTCTGAAGATGGAGCCCAACCTTGAGCATTGCTGTAGTCAAATTCTCATATGTGTTTATTCAAAATGAATAGGTAAAATGCAAGAGAGAATGACTCTTCTGTCCGTTTCAGAATTCAGTCCTGAGCAGCTATAAAATTAGACACTTTTGATGCAGAAACCTTACCTTGCAGTTGGTTCTTCGTGGTGTGGTTTCATTTAGGGTTGGTTGGTTTGCTTGTTTGTTTCTACGATCTAGAGTTAAGGCATGCCCTGGCCATGCTCCTTTGGCAACCCCAGCTCGGATGTGCCAGGAACATCAAGCTCATCCACATCCATGGTAAGAGCAGCGGTGTCACCACCTTCTCTAAAACCTCCAGGAGCTCAGACCTGGGAAGAAGACCAAGATTGGGCATCCTGCTGTCTGACTATGTTCTCATGTTTGGGCATGAACTTTCTCCTTGTCCTGCCAAAGTATTATTGTGGCATGATCAAAGGAGCTCAAGAGTCATAGAGCCAAAGAGGGAGATTTTGGAGACCCAGAAATTTCCATTGGCTTTAATGGAGATGTCCTGCACAGCAAAGCTCAAGTGCCATCAAGTTGCCTAGTGTTTCCTTCACCATGGAATGGTGACTTGCAAAAATAGTCATCATGGCCTTAAAGTAAAAGCTGTGTTTTGGAAAAAAAGTACTCTGAAATATTTAGAAACTTTCTAGAGGCTTCTTTTTTTTTTTTAATGAGACCAGCTAAGTTGGAAAAAATCCAAGGTTCAGTGACTACTTGCTAACTCATCTGCATGTACAGCTGCAAAATTATTTTCTGTGCCCATAGTGCTAAACTTCTTCCTGAATACGAGGTTTAGAGACCCTCTGGGAGTAACTGACTATAATGCAGAAGCAAATCTGGATTCATTGTGCACACTGCTCATTTAAGAAATGGTTTTGTGCACAAAGCCCATTAGCAAGTTTCCAAAACCTTCATGAATGTTAAACATTTTATTATAGGATTCTGAGCAGTTTTTGTTTTACATAAAATCTAATGTAATCCCATGAATTACATTTAGCTTTTGATGCCTGGGTAGCACATTGCTGTGTCACATATGTGCCACAGTGTACTCAAGGGCGAAAAACTAGTTTTTATTTAGTTAATTATTTAATGGTGGTGGAAGAGGTCTTCCCTTGTGGACCACACAAAAAGGTCAGGACGTGCTCAAAATTAGTTGCATGCTATTAATTTTATTCTACCTACTGGTCAACCTCCATACTGCTGTTCTAACTGCTCTTCTTCTGCCTTCTGTCCTTTTAGCCCTATGCTGCACATGGCTGTTAGGATCTTGAGTCTGATACAATGGGAATGCAAATCAAAGCTGCTGTTTCTCATCAGTTGTACAGGACTGGCAGTCAAAATGATTGAGTTACTGAGGGCGTGATTCAGCCAGGTTTGGGAATATGTGCACATTTAATTTACCAAATTAGCTCATTGCTTGAGTCTAATGGACTTCAGAGGCAGCAACGTGATGCTCTCTGGCCTGTGTTACAAGGGCAGTCAGGGGTTGTAATCCAACTTGCCCTCACTGTCAGCTGCTTTGTGAAGAAACATAAATCATGTGAGATACTCTGAGGAAATCTATCCTCCTGACTGTGTGGGTGATCAGGGTGCTGGTATTGTGTGTGCTGGGCAGTAGTCCCGGATAGCAGACTGGTGAGATTAGGCTTACTGGCCCAGCTATGTGCTGGTGACCAGCAGGAAACACAGTGGCACAAACACAGATGAAAAAGAGGAGAAATAAGTGCTCAGCTTTTATGAAAGTTTGTGCTTTCTTTTCCCTTAACTCTTTGTTAGATTTTTGTTTCAAGAGATTGACAGTGAAGCATCATATAATGTTGACTAATATAAAATGTGTCGTATCCACCATTCATTTACCAATAGAAACCAAACTATAGGATTTATTGTTATAGGAGTCCTAATCATTAACATCTCAGGGTTTTGCAACACCCTCATTTTATCTTAAAATATGCAAAGTTTATCCAAACCCTTCCATTTAAGGTGATGGATTACTCTGTGCTTGGCTGCACTATCTGGATTGGTTGGAATTTCATGCAATTACTATTTTACACAGCAGCAGAGTATCTGTGAAGTGGCTATCAATTGAAACATATTTTGCTCTTCAGACTTGCTTTTGCAGGTTTCACAAAACATTTAATTAGTGATAATCAGGTTTTAACCAGCCAGAGCACACTGATGTGATTCTCCCTCTCTCCCCCATAATTGTAGACATAGTCTGTACCCTTCAGATAAATTATTTGCAGTCTGGAGAACATCCTAGCCAGCAGGAAGGGAAAGAATAAGAATGTCAGTTGCACTGGGGATAAGGAAGGTGTTGTGTATACTGTGATTTCAGTGAAGAATATCCTTTCTTTTTACTTTTCAGAATGGTGAACTTGGAAACCAGCTGGAGATTGCAAAGTCTCCTTTTCCTGAAGGTTGCTGGTCAATGGTCATCATCTACCACACCCAAGGAAAGTAGAAGGGCTCCACGCTAACATCTGTAAGGTTTGTTTCACAATGGAAGATCAAATTATTTTCTGGCTCAGGTTTTGTGATGTTCGGCATCTGCCTTGGACCTGCAATGTGGAAAAGGGATCATCTCTGAGGCACGGTTAAGAGACAGAAAAACCAGCCCCAGACAATGAGCACTTTAAGTAGCACTGGAATATTACTCAGCTTAACGACAGTGTCTGTAACACTGGATTTTAGTTTGCATGGTGGTCTGATGGCTTGGTCCTTAAGCAGCAATTTGACTCTGAATCAGAGTTTGCCTACATCTGATCCTCTCAACGCCTCTGAGAAGGGCGAAGTCTCTCGGATGTCTGTAAGGGAGAAGAATTGGCCAGCCCTCCTCATCTTGGTTGTTATCCTGCTGACCATTGGGGGGAACATATTGGTAATTATGGCTGTGTCCTTGGAGAAGAAGTTGCAGAATGCCACAAACTTCTTCCTGATGTCCTTGGCAGTGGCAGACATGCTGGTGGGTATCCTGGTCATGCCCGTGTCACTCATTACAGTTCTGTACGGTAAGTGACTTCCTTCCTTGTTTGACTATTTGCTTTTGCAGGGAGTGCCCTGAGGCTGCAGCTCTCTGTTGTGCCTGATTTGACCTGTGCTGGTAGCTTGGGGAGTATGGCCATGGGTCTTTGCTGAGGTTCATTCTCTGCTGGGTAGGGGTGATGGTCTGCTGGGAGCAGAGTTTGTTTTCATGCTGTCAGGAATGACCCATTAATGGTGTCACATTGGAGGGTTTCTATTGCTGAGGCCACACAGAGAATCTGTCACAGTGAGTCAGGTTTTTTCCTTTTGGTTGGACTGCCCCAAAATTAAGCTAGGACACAAGAGCTGAGGAGTATGTTCACTACTGACCCAGCTCTAAGCCAGGTCAGAATCAGTCCTTGAGCTCCCACTGCTATAATCAGTGGGATTTGAGCAATAATGTAGTTAAGAAAGGAGGTTTGCAGAAGTAGATTTGGCATTCAAATAAAAGCCTTCACTCTTGGCATCTGTACCTCAGCTTGCCCTGTGCCTCTCAGGGGGCCATTTTGCCTTTCTGTGCCTCAGTTACCCTATCTCTAACCTGAGGAAATGCTCTCTGTTTTAAAACAGAGGCCTGTGTGTGTCGGTGTAAGCATTTATTTCTCCCCTACTGTATTAGGGTCAGTGTGTTTGCAATGAAATGGGGCATTACATTTGCACTCAATTGTAGAATCATTGTTAGCACTTCAAAGAAGTAAAATATCAAACACATCTAACTTTCATCTGGCTGAGATTCCAAATCCAATTTTTTTCAGTATGGTGCTAACACTTTCCATCCCTGGATATTACTAAGGGGTATTTCATTCTCCCCTGTATCTCTGATCCTCATGTTTGTATACTCGTGTATCAATATAATGTGTGTGTATTTAACAGATAACATTTACCCACTTCAGAAGTCTGTTTTCAGATTTTCTTTGAAAAGTATTTTAATACTGATATTTCTTGGAAACAAATAATGCTGTTTACGTAAAAATTTGATTAGAAATTGGTTTACTGTCCCATAAAGTAAAATGTAAGCATATTTATCTGACTTCTTCACTTGCCTAAATGATTAAGTCTGGCAGAGATTAATTTCTAAAACACATTGATCAAGCATATATCATTCCAAAGCTTATATAACTTGTCTACAGTGAGTTAAATCAATATGTGATTTAGGTACAGACCTACCCATAGAGATCTTATGCACAATGCCTTTTATTTTGAACTGTCAGAGTAGTTCCATCTCTAAATCTTGTGTGTATTACAACACATGTATTTTATTTTTAGCATTTTACTCCAGTTCCCTGGAGCTTGAAAGGGAGCATATAAATACTGAATTATGTGACTGACCTGCACTTGCATAAATTCTGTGTTACCCAGTGACTCTAAAAAGGTGAATTTATGGAAGTGATCTTCCTACATACATGCTTTCAAGGTCTTTGGAAACTAATAGAAATGGATTTTCTGTTCTTCCCTAGAAAATGATTACTTAAGGTCGTTTAAAGGTGTAAAGCACACTGCGTATTCAGAAGCAAGGAAATATCATGGATTTGAAGAGGAATTGTAATTATCCCTCTTTTCTACCAGAGCACCAGTATTAGCTGTTGATAGCCCAAACACTTCTCCACAGACAAACAGTACTAACTAGGTTTTTTGGCAAAAGTTGTAATTTCAGGACAGACATGGAAAATTTGTGGAAATACTTTGAGAACTGAGGAGGCTGCTGGAGCAGTGCTGAGTACTGGCACTGATCCCTTGGGCTGGACTGAAGCAGGCATGGTGCCTTCAGGCTTTGTGAAGGGATGGGAAATAGATCCATTTGGAGAAAACACCCTCATTGGAACTTGTGGACTGATTTGTGTAGGATCCCTGTAAAATCACTTTTTAAATACTATTTAAGCTATGAATTGTGGAAGTCAGCAGCCAGGGCTGTGCCACTCCAGTAGCAAGGGGAGAAGGCTGCCAGAAGGAGAAAGTCTGTCCTCTCCCCAAGTGATTATTTGCTAATTGATCCTCAAAAGAAACACTTGGTTTGACACCCACGAGCTAAAAGGTAAGGACTGACTGGGTGTGTTTGAGAGAGGATCAAGGGAAAAATACTGAGACTGTGTCAAGGGTATTGCTCCTCTTTAAATCCACCTTTACATGGGCATCTAGAAAAATCATTTAGGATATAAGACTAACAGGACTCATCAACAACCTCAGCATTTGATGGTTCATGCAAGAGCATAGGAAAAAAGGCAGGTTAAATCTGTCACTCATCACTGCATACAACTTGGACTAAATACATCCATGTCTTCCTGAGCTTCACACGTGCTGGAAACATCCACCTTTTTGGAGTCCTCTGCCTGTTCCTAGCTTTGGCAGGGATGGCAGGCAGGTAGCTTGTATATTATGCTCAGCTTGGTAGACCAGTTCCTTTGGCGACATAAGACAGCAGCTGGAAAGGCTTTTGGCAGAGTTGCAACATGCTGTAATTGCAACTGACAACCCTCAGAGAGCTGTCACTTATTCCTGTTCTGTTTGATCTGGTGTCACCAAGTATCAACTCTGCATCTTTGCACACACTGGTTTGGAGGACAAAATCCAGCCTCTTGTGTAACACAGGATTTCTCAGCTTGCTTTTCATTGAGCTGTAGGTTTTGGAAAAAGTGGTTCTTCTCATAGCAGGCTGCAAGCACTCTGGGAGGCCACCGTGGCCAGGAAGACTTCATCTTGTTTTCTAAGGGCTAGAGATCAGGAAATCCAAATATATACAAATGGTAGGTTTAATATTCTGTTTGATGTGGTAGCACACAAACCAGTGTCAGTGATTAAGGGGGCAAATATTCACACATTAGCAGAATTCCTGTGAGAGTAACTGGGGTGCATGGCCATGGACTGAGCAGGGAGAGTGTTACTGCTTGGAGACATAACTGTGAATGTTCATTTTTGCTCTGTATATTTCACCCTGTGCATTCAATATACTCTACATAATTTGATGCTGGGCTGTTTCAAAAGCTGCCATATGCTGTACTGAGAAATGTATGCAGCACATCTCTCCCAGATTTGTAGAAGTCACTTTGAATTTCTGTAATCAGAAAGGAACATTAAAAAATACATATAATAAATAGAAGAGTGATTAAGTTACTTTTAAGTTTCCACATCAGCTCTCAGCCCAAGTGATAAATTCTAGTTGACAGAGTAAGCTCATTTCCTTAGTTTTCAGCTAATAAGGTAGATGAAGTACATTCCACTTCAAGCATAACCAGAAAATTGAATAGACACCCTCCACAAATACTTCTGGTTTTCAATGTTTTTCTTAATTAAAAGAAGCAAAAATCAAGTTGTAAGTTAATTCAAGAATCTTATGATAAAGGAAAGGATGGCAGGATGCAACATGCTGGATTTTTCACCAATTAATCAGAGCTCTGATATATTTATTAATTAGCCTTTCTTAAGTGTCTTACACTAATCGATGAGTTGCATTTGACAACTTAGATTATTTTTCCTGCCATAGAGTTCCTAAAGAATTAAGCAAATTAGTATGCTAATTAATAAGCATGTATTGGATAGAGTAAATGAGATTAGCACAGTGTTTAATCTCAATGGAGAAACTTCTGATTAATTAAAAATACTGGTGTGATAGGGCACCAGGTATCTCACACATAATGGAGCTTCTGACAACAGATGGAGATTGTCTGCTCACCTCTGAGCACTTCAGGGACAAGCAATGGTGGGTTTATGTTGAGTGTTTATGGGCAAGAAAGAGAGGGCTGCTCTTTATCTGCTAGGACTGGGGAAGGAATGCAAAAGAATCTCATCAGCTGATCTGAGTGGACATACCAGAAGATATTAAACTTTATTGGTTCTAATGCAAAAGGTTCACAGCTGCCAACAAGTTGCCAGAGTGTGGCCAGCAAGTGGCCATCAGACCCATCTGTGACTCCAAGTGCAGGCTTTTCTCTTCTCTTTGAGTTTCGGACAAGACTGTAATTCTGTGGCCCAATGCAGGTTCCAGGGAGGATGGTATTGTATGCAGCATTCATCAGCCCCAGCTGCTGGAGCAGCTTTACATCCACATTATTGTTATTATTGATAATTACCATCATTATCATGTGGTGACAGAGATGTGCTGAGCGCTTGGCCAGACTAAGATGCTGATTTCCCTGCGGAGCAGGGAAACGGTGCAGTTTAGCACTTTGATATGACATTCAGGTATCTAGAAATGGTCAGGCATTTTAGAGGTCATGGTTAGTCATGGGCCTAGATGCATCTTGACTACACCAAGTCCCAGATGGCAGTTGCATTACTTTCAAAAATTATCATTTATGTATGTTAGCTTTAAACGCATGATGTTTCTGTTTGTAGTGAGTAACCACTATATTTTATTCTTCTGCTAAGGTGTGAGTGAATGGAAACTCCTACACTGCTTGCACTCTGTGTCGAAAACTCAGAGATGGGATTTTTTTTTCTCCAGTGACACCTTGTACCTAGGATGTGTGCAGCATGTATTAGTTTGTCTTTTGCCATCAGTAAAATCCAAAGGCTGCTACACTATGTGCTCACCCAGCAGCATTTATTTTCTTTTGAAGTCCCCACAGCTTTCTTGTGACCTCAGCGAACAATAGTTCTGTGAAATCTAAAAGCCTGCTATATCATTATTCACCCTCTTTCCAGATTATTAGATACATGAAAACTTTAGTTCAGATACTGAGTGTCCTGCTACTGAATTTTTTCCACATGAACAACTGCCTGTTTACCTAATGTGACAAATGGGATTAAGTTGTGGCATATCTCTGTTGGGAAAGAAAGCTCTGTATGGTGTGCCCTGAATCCATGGAACAGCTTCTCCTCTGCTACCCAAGGTTTAAATTGTGCTTAGAGTGAGAGGAGAGGAGGGGAATACTAAATAGCCTCTTGGATACTCTCTGCATCTCATTGAATATGGGGCCCTGGTTGCAAAATATATTGAAGCTGCTAAATGTCAATTTTCAGCATTTTCCAGAACCCCTGAAAATATTGCTTCCTCTGATGACTTGGTCGTGTCTGGAAATAGCACTGGGATCCTATGTAGCTTTGGCTTGCATTGGTGGAAAACTGATGGCTTCTGGGCAAGTGAGAGTTGAAGGCTGAGGAGCTGAAACTGGCACAAGAGCTCAGGACTGAAGAGGGTAATGATACCTGTCAAGAGGAGGGAGTAATGCTACACAGCCTTTCTCAGCAGTGATTAAATCTAGTCACTTGTATTTGCATCACCCTCTTCCAAAAACCTTTAAGTCAGAGCTTTTAATCATTATATTGAAAGCTGGATTTGCTCCATACACATAAATTTCTTCTTGCATTCATTTCTGATTTTCTCTGAGATTATCCATACTTTATATTTGGCTTTTTATCTGGTTTACTTTATTTAATTTTTAATGTTGGACTTAGCACAATAAAGACTGGAAGCCAGACTAGTGAGGCAAGTATCATCATCTAAGCACTGCAAAGCACTTTGAAAGAAAGACCAGAGTGTTCCATGGTACTTCAGAGTCATCTTCTTGATAGTCTTATTAAGGCAGAAATGCTTTTAAAAATTGTCACAGGAATTTAACTTATTCTACTCATTTATTATTCTTCCTCATTGTTTTGATTTGTATTTTTATGGCTGTTTCGTCTGAAAAATCTCCTCAAGGTTTTTGTATTCTTCTGTTATGAGATATGAGAAATAAAATTTGATATTTGCAGAATGGCACCAGTATGAGCTGGATAAAGTCATTTGGACTTTTTTTTTTGCTTTGTTTTGTTTTGTTTTGGGGTTTTTTTTTGGTCTAACTGGTGCTGGAACAATTTCACTTGTCCATCAAAGAAGCATCCCCAGCCCCAGGACTTTCTCAATAGGCAGTGTGTGACTTTAGTGCAATATTCTCCATTGAGATAAATACTTTATATGAAATCAGCATGAGTGTTTCATCTTCCTTTCTGTGTCTTTCATTTTTTTCAAT
>NW_008656295.1:72575-125029 GCF_000695815.1 Acanthisitta chloris | reverse complement strand
GCTGAACACTCTTGTGGAGGCGTGTTGCAGTCTTATAGTAGCTATGCAAAAAAAATTCAAATTGTTAGCCCTTGGTGAAGGTGTGTTGAGGTATTTGATTTATTTTGTTGTCTTCCTCTCCAAGAGGTCGTGACCAAGAAGTCATCAAGCATTAAGAATATAGGATTCAACAAGAAGGAAGTGGAAGCAGAAATGGTGTAAAACCATGCATGCAGTTAAGTGACTAAAGCTGTTTATGCAGGCACAGCTACCCCCTATGCAGACACTACTTAAAGTTGTTTTTATTTTCAATGAAATAACATCTCACTAGTAACATTTGTACTGATTGTCCATCTTGTCTGGGAACACTCACTTAACTGAAGTGGCTTCTTCATACGGTCTGTTCTAAGCCCCATTGAAGTTTCAGTCCTCATCAAGTTGAGTAAGAGAAAGATCCAAAAACTGCCAACCCAGTTGGAGAAGCCCAACTGGAGAAAGGTTGTGGTTGTCTTCACCTCTTTCATGATGAGCTGCAGCTGTGCTATGTAAAATAAGACTCAGAGACAGCACTGATGGTGAAGTTCTGGTTTTGGAAGGAGATAGTGAAAAGTTTCCTGGTCAAGCTTGGTCCTGGCTTGCTTTCTGCTAAATTTATCTATTTGAGAATGGATTTTGTTTATGAGACTTGCAAACAATGGAAGAGTCCATAAATAAATTGTATAAATTCAAGAAAGAAGGTTGGGGAAGTCTCTGCTGCCTGCAAACACACTGTTGTCAATTCGGAGGTTTAATTGTGTTACAGTTTTAATTTGAGTTGTATTTGACTTCTGAACAGTGTCTCAACCTAAAGCTGGGTAAAGCAGAAAGAGCTACAGAGCTGGATCCTCTGGAAAGCAGTTTTGCATCATTTCTAACATCTGCAGGATCTGTCCCTCTTCTTGTAGAGTAAATTATAACTGTGTCCAACATTTGACCTGCCATCACTTCTTTGGGCAGATGGTCATGTCCTTTATCAGTAACTGAGCTGTTTTTTCTCTGCGTGCTGCAGCTGCATGGACAGATTTAGAAAGCTTGTCACTTTTAATGTAATAGGAACTAGCACCATAAAAATTCAGATTTTAGTAAAACCTTGGCCTGCATTGTAAATTCCTCTTAGAAAATTCCACGGGATCCGCTGTAAATCTTATGTATGGATGCTGTTTTCTTTCCCTCAGGACTAATCTGTCCCTTCCTTAGCAGGCCTCCGTGCTGCAACAGCAGCTGGTAAATTTGCAGCATTATCATGGCAAGCTAGGATGTGGCAGCCAGGAATATATTTGAGAACAGCAGGAGTGAAAGGAGCAAGCAGGGCTTGCTGTCAGTTCACCCCAAGTATCATCTGAAATTACATCCTTGGAGCCCCTGTGCCCCAACAGAAGGGATTGCAGGCAGCACCTTGTGTCAGCAATTCCCCCAGGTTTGTCTGACAGGATAATTTGAGTCTTTCCTCCATCCCATGTCAGGGCACAGCCACCCCAAACCCTGGGCCAGGCTAAGATCTTTGCTGTGTGCAGTGTGTATGGGCCAAAATGCTAGCGAGTGTTGTGAGGCAACAATGCCTGGGTGCAACCAACTAGAACTATCACATGGCCTCTAGGATATTTTGGTATCCATCTTACCTGCACTGCCATGAGGCAGGACAAGTGAACTGGGTGTTAATGACTGGCTATAGTGAATGCACAGGTCCCTCCTGGGCTTTCAGCAAAGCTTCTAGTTACGGACAGGACATAACTGCAGGACATACTGCTGTCCCATCCAGTCATGGACAGGAAGGTCATGTTCCACAAGGTGTACTGCTTTGCACTGCTGAAAATGAATGCTGCTATTCTTCGTTACACACTCTGGAAACAACTGCTTTCCTCTGTGCAGGTCCTTCTCCCTTGTAGCTGCTTTGCTGTAGCTTGAGGGAACCTGGAGTCCTTTTTGTTATGCACCACTTGATGTCTCACAGAAAAGTGGGGAGCAAGGGCCTATCTCCAGCTGCTGCTCTGGAGACATGCAGCATCCTGAGCACGTGTGTCATGGCAAATGAAACCGTTCAGAGTACTTTCGTCTAATTACATTTTTGATTGAAACTGTGGAAGTGAATCCATGTCTGGGAAGCTAGAAGAGGAATGGGATTATTCTTATTTCTGGTGAAGTAATTTTGCAGCATGTGGGAGTCCAAATCCCCATTCTGCCAGCTTTATGCTGATATGTTACACAAAAAACCTAAAAATTTAGCCAGTAACACAATAATCATTAGGGTGTATCAGACTATATTTTAAGCCATAAACTAGAACTTCTGTCTTGAAAACATGTATTTTTTAATGTAAGTCATAGAAAATTCTTATGTTTATTCAAACTCTAAATGAAAATGAATTTCCAACTCTGTAAGCCTGCTGAGAAGCTCAAATGTTGTCCTTCAGTATATTCAAGCAGCTGAAGGACAAACAGCAAAAGCCATTCCAAGGCTGTGAAGCTGTGAGATCCAGTCTGTGGTTTGCTGGCATGTGCCATGAGCTGGGCAGTCTCTGGAGCCTCTGGGGAACAGGAGTTGGGTTTTGCAGTCAGCAAGCACCTTCCTCCAAGGAAGGGACTCAGCATATCTGTCTGACAGTGATGGAGACAACTATGCCTAAGCTCCCAAGATGCACCAGCTCACATATGAGCTGTTCCCTACAATTTCTTGCCCATCACTTCAGCATTGTTCAGGGTCATTTGCATGTGGCCAGTCTTGCTTCCTGTACTGCTGGGCTCTGGATGACATAGCAAAGAGTTTGTTGATGCAAAGATAGTTTTCCTCAGAGGAAACCAACACCAGTCTTCAGAGAGAGTTTGAATGGGACCTTGCTTACCTGCTGTGGGTAGGGCCTGGCAGTTTTGTGCCAGGTCCTTGTGACTCATTTGAGCTCAGCTATGATCCACACTGTGGAGCATTTATGGGGCTCTGAGGACCAATTTCTGCTGTCAAATACAAAGGCAAAACTGTTACTATTTAATTTTTTTACCACCTGCCTCTTTCTTGTTATTTCTTCACTCTGTATCACCTGTATATCATCCAGCTCTGGCTTTGGCTGACTTCTTGGTGTGGGCAGAGGTATACTTTATTGCCCTCACTGTGATTGTTCCCATTGACAAGGGGGTCTTGACAATCTGCCAGTGTCAGGAGAAAACTCAAGAGAACAATAAACACTTTGCATTTGTAAACATGCTTGTTTTGCTCCTCCTAACCCCTTGCTGGTAGGGAACCAGCTCCTTTGCCTACTGTGGGTTAATGGAGAATTTAGCCAGTGATCTGCCAAGAAAGACACTGCTGCCCATGGAGCTCCGTCCAGCACGGATAACGCAGCACAAACATGTCGAGCAGCTTCCGTTTCTGATAGCTTTCCATCATGAGAGCTGGGCATGGTGACGGCCACATGGCTGCTCTCTGTTGACTGCCAAAACATTTATTGATTGCACACCCTTTGAATCAGATTGTATTAGATTTAATTAAACACCACCCCTCCAGAGAGGCTGAGGGGATCCAGAAGCCCCTGCATATGCACTCCAGAGCAAAGTGCACATTGGCAAACCACAGGGCTGTGCCAGCACCCCAGCCTGGCACTGGGGAAGTCAAGTCTGTGTGAGCCATGCATGCACCATTCAATAGTCTTGGCATGTTGCAGCACTGCCAGGCTAAGAGTTAATCCTGGCCTTTTTCAGGAAAATGTGCTTGTAGACCCCATTTTCCTGGCTCGCCAAAGGATGCTGCAGAGACTCATTGTTTGCCTTGGGGGTTTGACAGGCTTTTTTTTTGCAGACAGAGCTTCTTGCAGAAAGGCACGAAAAAAAACGTGGAAAATGCTTCATGGAAGCATGAGTCCATATTTCTAAGATTAAAGGTGATCTGTCAAGTAGAAAAGTAATTTTCTCTTTTTCCTAAATGTAGAAAAATGGAAAACAGAAATGCTACAGAACACCTTAGATTTTGTTTTCTAGATATGTTCTTGCCTCCTTTGTTTTGCAGGTAGGTCACAGTGTAAGCACAGGGGAGCTGGAGAATGGCTTCCTACAATATGCATGAAGAGAGATCCTGACTATGCTGAAGTCAGTGGGAACATTGGCAGCGAAGGCTAGGGCTTTTGTCAGAGCACTTCTCTGCCTCCTCTAACCCCTTTACTCTCCTCCTGCCTGGTCATGACTGTAGCTCTTGGCATGATTATAGCAGCATCCTTCATCTAGAAGGGTCTGAGATGTTTTTCTGCTCTCCTCTAAGGAAATCTCTTATGCCACTGCAATGCAGCTCCTTTCATGCTGTCGCTGTTCATTAGGTTTCAGCACCATCACACAAAGCACGAGCCAGTCTCCTGTTAAAGCTCTATGGTACATGTAGGTATGAGAAATGAGCTAGCATTTGTACAGGTAAGGTGACCCAATGCTGCTCAGCGTGAAACATTCCATTCAGTGCGGAAATGTGCTCCTGACCTGTGCAGGACCTGATCCTAAAGTGTGTCCCAGTGGGCATTTGTTTGCTTAATGTGGTTTGGAATGAAAACTTCTTGTGATTACCTTTGCATTAGCTTGGTGAGGCTGGTTCTCCCTAAGGTGCTTCTCTTTTGGTTTTTCTGCTGGAAAATGAGTGAACTCCTCTCTTCTGAGTTGGCTGAGACTGTTGAGGTTTTTTATTAATTTCATTGGTTTTGGCTAAAAGAAGTAATTTAAAAGACAGAGGAAGCAAACTCAACTAATAAAAATATTGTGGTGAGCAACACGATTAAAATAGGAAAATGAAATCTCAAAGAGATTCCAAGGAGAGTTTCCTGATCCCAGAGGAATGCAGGAGTGAAAAGAACTTTCTTGCCATGTCCTATTGTTTGCTACCAGGTATTAGTAAGACACTGAACTACTTTAGTCCTATCTTACATCTTCCAGAGCCTCTTTCCTTTCAGGTCTGCCTTCTGCTGGGATGCTGAAGCCAGGACCTGTATGTTTCAGTGTGTAGCCATGACAAACCTCTGAGCAACTTAATACAAAATCAAAACCGCTAACTTTCTTGCAAGAAGCAGTTTTTAAATAGAAAATCCTAACACTGCAGTGTGAAAAAAAAACCCCAAAAACAGAGCCTCCATGCACCTTTGTACTTTGTAATAAGCAAATGTACTTTGAAATTTCCCTTCAAAAGTTGACAAACTGGGCTGCTTCCCCACTGTGGATTTACCCAGTGAAACCTGTTATCAGAATTTCCTCTCTAACAGCTCTACCAGGGCTCAAGAAGTAATCACTGTGTCAGTTAGGCCCATCACCTCTGTGCTCTTTAAGGCTGTGGTCTGAAATAAAGCCAGAAGCTAATTGTCAAGGAGAGCAGCCTGCAGAGGAAGTTTCTGTAAATGAAGCCTCAGTGTGCTCTTGGTAAATGGAGGTAAGGTTTTTGCACCACTCTGAGCTCCACAGCTCAAGTGGAGATGTGGTCTCACACTAAAGCAAACCGTGGAAATAGTTCTAGGTAAGCATGAGCCATGTAAACTATCACCCAGGCATCTTAGTGAGGGTGTTTCCTTTGATACAGCCTCCACAAATGTGGCAGAAAAGGCTGGCACAGTCCACCTTTGCCCTGCTTCCTAGTTTCTGAGAGGTGAAGGGAAATGTTAAAACACCCTAGGTGATTACAGTGGAGTAAATCCTGCCTACACCAATTGGATATATGGCCTTATGCTTTTCTAGTTTATCTACAACTTGTATGCTGCATCCAATCAGGGACCTGTTTTTTCATATTTTGAACACTTAGTTGGATGGGCATGCCTTGCCTGCCTGGTGAAATTGAGATTTGCCCATCCAAAATGGCCATTCTTCAACATCTTTGTTGGTTACATAGACAGTGGGATCAGTGCTCCCTCAGCAAGTTCACTGATGACACCAAACTCTGTGATGCAGTCATATGCTGGAGGGAGGGGATGGGCCATCCAGAGAGACGTTGACAGGCTGGAGAGGTTGCACTCATGAAGTTCAACAAAGCAAAGTGCAAGGTCCTACACATGGATAACAGCAATCCCAGACACACCTATAGGCTGGGCAGGGAAGTGATTGAGAAGGACTTGGGGGTGATGGCTGGTGAAAAACTTAATATGAGCTGCAGTGTGTGCTCACAGCCCAGAAACCAACCGTGTCCTGGGCCGTGCCCAAAGCAGTGTGGGCAGCAGGTCAAGGGAGGTGATTCTCCCTCTCTACTCTGCTTTTGTGAGGCCTCACCTGGAGTACTGCACACAGTTCTGGTATACCCAAGATAGGAAGGACATGGAACTGTTGGAGCAGCTCCAGAGGAGGTCACAAAGACAATAAGAAGACTGAAGCACCTTCCCTATGAAAACGGACTGAGAAAGTTGGGGTTGCTCAGCCTGGAGAAGAGAAGGTTGTGTGGGGACCTCAGAGCAACCTGCCAGGATCTGAAGGGGCTACAGGGAAGCTGGAGAGGGACTCCTGGTTAGGAACTGCAGTGATAGGACAAGGAGTAATGGGCATAAAATGAAAGAGGGGAAATTTATTAGCTATTAGGAATAAGTTTTTTCCTGTAAGGGTGGTGAGACACAGGCACAGGTTGCCCGGGGAGGCTGTGGCTGCTCCAACCCTGGCAGTGTCCAAATCCAGGCCTGATAAAGCCTTGGGCAACCTTTTCTGGTGGGAGGTGTCCCTGCCCAGGGTAGGGCCTTGGGACTAGATGATCTGTAAGGTCCATTCCAACCCATACTATTCCAAAACATACTATGAAACTATAAAATAAATCTTTTATGTTCAAGAACGATTTATTAGAACAATTTTGAATGGCACATGCTTCAATGTTGTTATTTAATGCAAATGTTTATATCCAATTATAGTTTTTATTTCATCCTTTTGCAAAAAAATTTTTGAAGATGCCATAGCTTTTAAAACTCACAGGAGCATAAAGCCCCCAAAACCTGGAATGTGTATAGTTGCATATCTGTTTTACAGATGTCTATTTTACTGATGTCAGTTTAAATCCAGCAGCAGTTTTAATGCCATCAGTGCAATCTTCTCATGCCCAATTTGCTTCTAGATCAGTGAAGCTAAATGCACTTTTAAATGCATGAATCTTTATTTACTTTTTATGACAATAGCCTGTTAGATCCAGTAGTAGGTTTGTAAGTGTGTTGCTTCATTGTAATTAACTTTTATGAGTTTAGCTGAAAAGAAATATAAACTTACATGCTTGCTAGCAAAGCAGAAAATGATACAAGATAATGAGAAAAGCGAATGGTTATACATAAACAGAAAGACCCTATGATGATAAACTGTTCCAGAGATAACTTTGGTGCTTTATAAAGGTGCCAGGCAGGTCACTGAGATAACAAGTGAAATGAAGACAACTAATGTGCTTCCCACAGACAGATTTAGCCTCAACTGAAAGGAAGAACAGCACCAGCTCCAGACCCTGGGGCCATGTGAGACACAGCCTCCCAGTCTTCCTAGGCATGTTTAATCCCCTATTCTTAAAATTTTAAAACCAAGAGAAAGGATTTAACCAGAACTGCAGGTATTTTACCAAGATTGAGTTCATTTTAGTCTGTCATTGTATATACAGGCTTACCTGTGATAGCTTCTTACAGAGATTTTGTCTGAGTTATGGGTGCTTGTCCCTTTACCAAAATCACTGAAGTTCAGCTGGCTCAGCCCTCCCTCATTCTCATAGTCTATTGCCCACCTGGAGAAAGACCCAGTTAAAATGTGCACTGCCTCCCCAACCACACCACAAAGCTGGTGCTCCAGGTGCTCAGTGAGGAAGGAAGCTGTCTGTGACCTGACATTTACTTCTATTGATTTCTGTAAACAGTGTGACTTAAAAAATAAATATATATGTATAAAAGAGGGGAAAAAAGAAGAGAGGAATAGTAAATTCCCCAGAATAGCAGAGAAGAAAGGACAGCAGCTCCTCTTAATCTTTACCCAAACATTACTGTAGGGAAGTGGGAAATAAAATATTCTCCATTTTGAAGCACAATATTTGTGACCTGAAGTTTAAAACACAGCCTAGTCTGAGCTGTGACAGAGGAGTGCATCTCAATAGCTTCATCCACTCTGTCCATCCTGAACACCCCACACCAGTTATTACTTTTAATTGTGTTTTCTCTTACCCACAAACCCCTTGTTTCCCTTCCTAGAAGGTGCCTGTAGTTAAATCTAGCAACACTTCCACACACCGGATATCTAGGATGTATTATCTCATGCTGAGAACTTGCTATCTCTCCTCGCTCATCACAGCAGAGTGAAACTGGGCTGGGGAACTATTTAGAGTAGCATGTGTTACCTAGCACTTGTCAAGGAGCAGTTACAATTTCCAGGAATGGTCCTGCTTGCAGTCTGTTGTGAAGATTAACATATGGCTCATTTTCCTGTGCTGGTTGCAGCTGCAGATAGTGGAGAACATAAGGGGAAATGCAGAAGGACTCCAAGGATGGTCAGCTGTATTTCTGTACTCTGTCTTGCCTTACTGTGGCATTGAAAAGCTCTTTCATCCTAGTTCTGTTTGGGAATTATGCCCTGCATTCATAGAACCATTAAGTTGGTAAAGACCTCTAAGATGATCAAGTCTAATCATTAAGCTAGCACTGCCAGGTCCACCACTAAGCCATGTTCCTAAGCACCACATCTAAGTGTCTTTTGAACACTTCCAGGGATGGTGACTCTGCCACTTTCCTGGGCAGTCTTTTCCAATGTTTGACTACCTTTCCAGTGAAGAAATTTTTCCTAACAGCCAGTTTAAACCTTCCTTGGTGCAACTTGATGCCATTTCCTCTAGTCATTTAGAAAGTTCGTTGTTGGGTGCAGATGAATGCCTCATGTCAGCATTTTGTGGTTTGGCGTCTTCATGTACATCCTATCATATTTGTTGCTTTTACTGTATTATGTTATGGGCTGCATTTTGTGAAAATAAGTCCTATTTCTTTTAAGTGTATGGTGACCTTGATATACTCTATGTGATTAATACAATAATGTCATAACTTCTTGCCTTAAGAGTTCAGCCTGAGAGATGGTGACATGCCAAGGCCTCAAGAACAGACTACTGCATTTTTAAAAGAGGTACATGCAAAGGGGCAACTCAGCCTTTGAGCTCAAAAGAATGGAAAAATCACTGCCATTTCACAGGCCAATACATATATAGACAGCTGCTTCACACAAGATGGAAAGAAAATTCAAGAAGCAGGGTGAAATCTCTGAAATGTACTTGGATCTCTTGTAAGACAAATATACCAATGTAATACATCAGTTTGAATTATTGGGTCAATTAACTCAACTTTTTGTTCTAGTTCCTTTCCCATCTGTCTGTTCAATTGATATCATTAAATTCCACTCAGCAAATTATTATTTTAATGTCTCTTTCCAATTCACATGGCATTTCTCTTGAAATTCTGGTTCTAGAGTTGTCTAATACTTATTAAAATATGCACAAATACCCTCGTAGGCCAGTTCACTTCCCTGAGACCTAACAGGAAGGGTAGCATTAAGTTCCTACTTTATGTTTTATCAGCACATGCTGGGAAAGAGGCTCTGATGTGATTCATCTGCTTGCATGGAAATTAAATGGAAATTGCATTGATGGAAGAGGGGCCACATGCCAATTGCTCTGCCTTGCACTAATTTGCACACTGTCTCATTGATGGAATATAACCCTGTTGTGAATGGACAACTTACAAGAGAAACAGAATGGATCCTTACTGGTTATTCTGCCAAAATTGTCATTAAAGATGCTAATGAGATGAGGGGAATTTGTGCATGAGCTTGTCACAGGGCCTAAGCTGTGATTACCAATATGTGCTATATCAACAGTTTGGTTTCATGCATTAGTTTCAAATATATATTCCATTTTTCCAGCCTGCGTGTTTTCTGGTTGTAATAAGTTTGATTGTTGGAAAACTTTACTATTCCGGCAGGCAGTCTGATAAGCACAGTGACAGCAGAGAGTTCAGTGAGTGAATCTCCTCCAAGATGCTGTCTTGCTTTCTAGATGAAAAAGGTTCAGGACTAGAAAGTTCAATGAGTAATGTACAAGCTTGAAATGCCTAGTTCCTCTATCAGCTCTGAGGTATGAGATTTTATGGGCAAGGCAGGACAGTTGATAAGGTTCTGTTGATTCTTGGTTATTTTTGGGGTGGTTTGATTTCCATTCCTGTTGACATGTTGGCAGGAGGCTCACTTCTCCAGCTGTGCTGGAGCTATCAGGACAGACCAGTTCTTACTCTGACCAATACATTTCCACCTTCTGATGTTTAATTTGTTTTGCAATGTGTTTATTTTTGGTAAGTTTTGGGTGCTTCGCTTGTTTTTTTAAATGTCTATTTCCATCCCCAATCAAAGACAGCAGCTCTTGGTGTTGTTGAGATATGGAAATTGGATGACAGGCTTTTACCATACCTATTTGGCACCCACTGGGATGCAGAAGACTGTAAATGCATGTCTGACATCCGTGAATATTGATGGATGGTTTTAGGAGGCAGCTGAGCTCTGTCCTTACGTCTGTGCATTTGTTCTGAATGGTAACTACTTCTCACTCAGATCTTTAGATTTTGGATTTGTTGGGTAAAATTTTGAATTTGCCAGTTAAGTTTTTGTTGATTTCTACTGATCAGCCAATTTCAAATAGAGAGAAAGAGAGATTTCATTTTAACACAGGAGAAGACAAGAGTCACAAGACTACTGTCCTGTTCAAATCTAGCTAGTTGTGTCCATCCAAGGTGCACAGCAACAGAACAAGGTTACTTGTTTGATATAACGTGGCAAGTTGAGTTTGACAAGCATGAGTACAGGACAAACAACTTCCAAGATGAAGTCCTTTAAATATGCCTTTTACATCTTACTTCATCTACTTTCCATAATGATTTTTCCAAGCTTTTTCTAGTCCATATTGGGATAGGTGCACCTTGTATCTTGGCAGTAGCGAGTTATTCTACAGCACTCATGTTACTCATTTGTATTTGTTAAATTTGGAGCAACATTTGGAGCTGTAGAGTCATAGAACACCCTGAGCTGGAAGGGACCTGTGAGGATCATCAAAGTCCAACTCCTGGCCGTGCATGGAACACCCCCAAGAATTACACCACGTGCCTGAGAGCATTGTCCAAACACTTCTTGAACTCTGTCAAGTTTGGTGCTGTGATCACCTCCCTAGGGAGCAGTTCCAGGGCCCAACCACCCTCTGGGGGAAGAACCTTTTCCTGGTAACTGAGCTAAACCTCCCCTGACACAGCTTCATGCCATGCCCTCAGGTTCTGTCACTGGTCACCAGCAAGAAGAGATCACTGCCTGCCTCTCCACTTCCCCTCATGAGGAAGCTGCAGACCCTGATGAGGTCTCCCATCAGTCTCCTCTTCTCCAGGCTGAACAAGTCAAGTGATCTCACCCTTTCCTTACACGTCTTCCCCTCTAGTCCCTTCACCATCTTTGGAGCTCTCTTTGGATGCTTTTTAACAGCCTCAGATCCTTCTTACATTGTGGCACCCAAAACTGATCCCAGCACTAGGGGTGAGGCTGCACCAGTGCAGAGCAGAGTGGGACAACCCCCTCCCTCACCCACCCAGTGATGCTGTGCCTGATGCACAGCACTTATTTTATTATGTTTTGCTAGATTTACGTTAACACATTCTTTTATTATCGTAGTTATCACTGGTTTTGATTTGTAATCAAGTGCAAGATTACTCTGTAATAATAGTATAACCATGATAATAAAATAATGTTGCACTTGATTACAAAGCAAAAACAAGTCTATCAAAAACCCCATTGGTATAACTTAACTAAATATCATTTCCTTAGTTTCCTTTACCACCTCATGAGACCACTATAATTTTCTGGGTAATAGTATTCTTTCTAATATATCAGTACACCCACGCTTCATTTATCCATGTTAAATTAAACTTCTACTTCATGTTAATGGAACTTACAATAGGCTTACAATTTCTGCAAAACTCAAAGGAGTACAACTGTACCCAGACGGTGGTCATATGTAAAGTTTCACTTCGTCTCTGATGTTACCCACCTGGAATACATTCCACATGCCCAAACATTGTTATGGGAAATAGGATCACCTCATCCTGCACTACCATTTTAACACAGACCTTCTTAGGATTCAAAACTGCATATCTGCATCATTTGTCAGAGTGGGACAGAAAGTCAGGCAGGATTGATGGTGTTGCCTGTTTGTTTCCATTTTGGCTAAGGAATGTCACCTGAATTCCAGGATGTGAGGATGAAGATACATGTGTTAACATAGTCTGAGGTGTTTCTAAATCTTTGGATCTGTAAGGAAAGCTGTGCTGAGTTGACTCTTACATGTCCTCATGCACAGTTTGCCAACAATCAGGCATTTTATAGGCTGTAAATGCTGCAGTAGGAAACCACCATAATCTAGAGTTAAATCATATTCCAGCTTCAAGTCTTTAATAGTAGACTCTGTTAGTAGAGAACAGTTTTAATTAGTAACATATTATGCACAAAATGCTTACAATAATGTAAATTCTTAGCATTGTATCATGTGGTTTTATGAGTTGGCCTGTCACACTGAATACCAAATTTGTTGCTTGGAATAAAGGGGTGATCTAAAATCACCCATGTTGCATTAGGCTGGTTGGGGGTGTATTAGCTCTGCTGGGCAGGCGTGGGGTGACATGGGTACAGGAACCCCATGCCTCTCAAGATGGACAGTGCAGCTTCAGCCATGGGCAGCCTTCCCTGCTTTCCCAGAGCTGCTTTGGATGCTTGTGACAGGGTGACCTGCCCTGTTCATGGCAAAGGGACTTGGGACAAAACAGTCTCCTCTGAGTATCATAGCCAGATAGGAGGTTGATTCCCAGCTAGTCTGAATGAATCAAATCGTACAGAGGGGCCAGGAGTTAAGTCTCTCAGCCTTCGCACTGGATGCTCATGGGCTGAGGATAAAGTGAGCCTGCAGCCCTCAACAGGTGAGAAAGGGAGAAGTGCTGCAACATGCCAAGGTGAAGGCTGCAAGCCTTCTTCCCTCCAAGGCTTAATGCAGAGACATCCCCAGGCCCTAATTCCGTCCATACTCCCCACAGAGATGTTCGATTAAACATGAGCCTTTAACATTTATATTTTCTTGCCATCATAGAAGTGGAGCAGATCACGGCAGGGGCTCTCTACTCACACACCCATGTCCTGCAGGTGTCTGAGCTGTCTAGGAAAGCCTCCTGTGCTGCTGAGAGAAATGAGCATCCTGGCAGGCACCACACTCTCAGGCTTATCTGCCAATAAAGCTCCCAGGCCTAGTCCTGCTGTGGAAAATTATTTTTCAGGCCTGTGAAAGTATCCTCTGTGGTTCTCATGGTGTGGCAAAATGAGGAAACATCTAAGCATTATGGAATAACAGGGGGAAGAAGTAGGGTAGGACAGCTGGGTAATTCAGGTTGACTTCAGACTTTGAACCATCATGTTGGAAGATAAAAAAGGTACTGAAATGTTATTTTTCAAGTATTGTGCAAGATATGGGAAGAGCTCAAATAGTTAAGTAACTTGGTCTAGTTTAGCTGTACTTGTTTACTTCCTTTCATTTCTACAGCCTACTCCTCAGTTAAAAGAAAGATATCTGCAGAATTTCCCCCAGGTGTACGTCTGAGTCGCACCACAGGAATCCTAGTAGATTATGTTAGTAGATTATGTTAGAATCCTAGTAGATTATATTAGAAACCAGAAGTATGCTTCTGTTTTCAAACTTGGTCTAGTTTAGCTGTACTTGTTTACTTCCTTTCATTTCTACAGCCTACTCCTCAGTTAAAAGAAAGATATCTGCAGAATTTCCCCCAGGTGTACGTCTGAGTCGCACCACAGGAATCCTAGTAGATTATGTTAGTAGATTATGTTAGAATCCTAGTAGATTATATTAGAAACCAGAAGTATGCTTCTGTTTTCAAACCAGGTTTGCATCCTTTTTTGCTATTCCTACAGAGTATAGAACTGATTAGCATGCATTTTCTAGATTGCTATTAGAGTTATTTAATTAAATATCTGTATGTACAAATTCTCCTCCATTCCTGTTTCAGGGAATGGCAGTTGTTCTTCATTGTGTTGCCTTTTAACTGGGGAAGGTTGCACAGGCACAGGTCACTATGCTGAATTGGCACATGGTGGCAAACACCTCCAGACTCCAGTGGCATTTGCTCACATGTTCACGGATTTCCTTGGGATTATTACATATGTAACAGTGTTGATTACCAAATTATTCCCTTGAGAAAGCTACTGATGGTGCTGTTCTATCACCTTTCAGATTTCAACAGTGTAGGTTTTCAATGTGACAAACTCCAGTGTGACATTTCTGCTGTAATGAAAGATGTGTCTCTTGTTGGTCTGGGCACAGAGGCAAAAGTGCTTTGCAAGTGGGAGGTGTGCATCTAAGGTATACAGTGACAGGAGAACAGTGGATGGCACTCAGGGATGAGGAGCAGAATTTCTAGGCTTCTTGGCAACCTCCAAATAATTGGTTTTGAGCAGTGGCTTCTGTGGAGCAGTCTCACACTGGCACTTCTACCTGTATAATCGCAAAGAATCAGACATACCCTTTGGCTTGGAGTAAGCTGAACAGGGAATGTGTTTTGCAAGTCCTCTGCACTGAGAAATATTAGGAATGGAAGTAAACATCTGTAAGCGTGACCAAAATATGGCTTATTTCCCTTGGCTGAAATGGTCTCTTGACATTATTACTCTCAGCAACTGCTTGTACTGGCTGTTGACCTCATCCGACAAGCAAACTGTGGCTCACACTGGCATGAAATGCAGCCAGAGCATTAACCTACTGTCCCTAATAGCTTTCCTGCTATTGAGGAAGGTGCACTGTACAGTAAGAAGAAAAGCTGGTTCACTGAACTACTGCAATATCCCTAAATTCACCAAAACATTTGAGTGTGGGTTGCACTTTGCTTTGGCACAGGACTGGTGCAGGTGCAGTGCTGTGCTGAATAAGGGCTGAAACGAGGACCACATCCTGATCACATCAAGCAGCCTGTATCAAATGGGAGGCAAAATGACTGATGCTTTCCAAACAGCAGATCTTACTTTCATATCACATTATCCTTTACATCTCAAGATGCAGTTCTGGATTTCCCCTCACACAGGGCAAAAAAACACTGCCTGGGCCTGCCAAGTATACCAGACTAGCCAAACTCCTGAAAACATCTGCATCTGTATGCTCAAAACTAATGCTGTTGGTTTTCAGAAGTTGGTTTAGAGTATGTAAATTTTTATTGGTTATCTCCCTGGAATATTTAGTAAGAACACCTGCTAGTTAAAGATGACTGACCTGTGTTCTCTGAGGATGGAATCCTTCATATCAAATGAAGGAAATCCTTATTATATCTCTCTTTGAAATCAGACATTTTATCAGGATTTTGAGGCCAGTTTGTTCTGCTGCATTGCTAGGAGGTAGTCCGAGCTGAGAAAAAGGATTTATCCAAGGTGGGCTCATGGACTGCTGACAGAATAGAAGGGACATCTGAATTGCCACTCAGTTATGCTGAAATTAATCCAAAGGGCTAAAAAATGCCCTCTATATAGTTTTGTGTCCTCTCACTAGCCCCAGAGCCTAGGATTGAAGCACAATCTAAACTTTATCTGATGTTAGAAACTCTGGGTTTGAGCAGATGGCTTCTTTGTTCCAGCTAAGGTAACTGCTCAGCAGCCAGCTGTAATCTGAATAAGGCCACATAACTTTTAGTTCTGAATTTTAGTTCCATCAAATTATGTGTATGTTTTACCAGTTGTTTCTTGTAATAATGGATCTTCCTCAATTTCACCAAAACTAGGGAAAACCACCTGTTATTGTCACATAAGTTTGTACACTTTGTAATGAAGCAGTTTTTTAACAAATATTTTGTTTAAGAGGTGTTCATGTCATGTCTGTGATTGCTTGTGGGCTACCTTCCAGTGTCTTGTTCATTCAACTGTTGTTTTATTAGTTGTTTAAATAACAGGTGAAGGCTGATCCTTTACCTGCATGGAGGAAATTAGAGGAGAGACCTCTGTCCTGGTGCTGTGCTGACATACAGAACACCAGTAAAAAGAAAATGTCTACAGCTGTGAATATTATATTAGACTATGATTTCATTTAGATAAAGTATTATGAAGAACTTGTACGTTGGAATTGCATGAAGTGATCATATCTCTGTGGGAGTTAAAATGCTGAAAGGAAACCTTTCTATGAACTTGGTGATACAATTCAATTAATTGTCCCATTTCTCTGTTAACTGCCTGTGTCACTCTATGTAAAAATTCCAGATGCAGCTACAGATGCTTAAACTGCAAGCAGAGAACATTATTGAGCCTAGAAATTTTTACTTTGGCTTCAAACATAATTTTAGACTCCACCAATAAATGAAAAGATGAATGTAACATATGGATTCATGGAATGACAGATGACACCAGAACAACTGTATTTCCTTAAGACAAAAGGAGCTGCCTTTGGGATATCAGCAGCATTCTCTGTGTTCTTCTTAGCAAATGTCCCATTTTATTAGCAGGGTTGCTTTAAATATAGTATGTGAAGAGCTGACTCCTTGCATTTTAAGTCTTACTTACATGATATTCAAGCAACCTTTCCCTAGATCAGATAATTATATCTGTTCTAGCTTTAAATTTCCTTCTTTCTTACACATTCTGTCAAGACTGGAAGTCACTGCAATACTGGATAGAAAGGAAAATCTAACAGTTATTTTAAATTCTCATAAGAGCAGAGAGAGTGTAATTGTTTAATTTGCAATAAAATGCAATCACATCAATTAATCACCGTAACTTGTGTGACAAGGACCAAAAGACCTTTGGAGGCACATTCAGCTTTTCTGGAGTTTCCCTCAATGGTTGGGGGCTTCCAAAGAAAATCACTGCTGCTCCCTGCCCCAGGGCCATTTGTGCCTTGCTGACAGCTCCAAGAGGTGAAAAATTAATAGCTCAGAGGAAAACCAAAGCTCAGAAGTGGTGTCACAGCCCACCTGGATAAGATCAGTGGCACAGACTCAAGTAAATCCTTTGTGTGGTGTTGCACTATGGCAAAGCAGCATCTTCTAGGCACAGAGGTTCCAGTCAATGGAATGTCTCTCTGCTTGGCTGTGCTAGAATAGTGGTATTTAAGGGATCTGGGCAGCTTTAGAATAGGCATTTTTTTCCTCTAAAAAAAGTGCAGTCTGGAAACTTAAAGGTAAACATTAAATTCCACTCTATTGATGATAAAATCACAAGCACTGGCAGTGCTGCCCTTGAGACCAGCTGTTTCTCTAGTCAGGAGGCTTGGCTGCACATGTGTGAACCCTTCTGTGGATGTGCTGGCAACCACTGAGGGTCAAGCAAGATGTTCTGTACCTCTCAGACAGATTTTCAGCACCTTCGTTGTGTGACACTCAGGGTGATATGGATGTCTCCGAGTCATTTGTCTATGTAAATCTAAAGAAAATAAACTAGCAAAAAAAGAGATAACAGCTTTACACTTACTGATGTGGTATTTCAGGCTAAGAAATTCTTTACTTCCTAGATAAGAGAGAGAGAGAGAGAGAAGAGAATAATTTAAATTCTTTCATTCCCTTGGGAATAATGCAATGCAGTAATGTTAAAACTGTATGTAATTGCTTTCTATTTTTGTAAAGCCTGTGGCAGCTATGAAACTTCAAAGTGAACACTGAAAAGTCTGGTTAGTATAAAATGCTTCAGTTGCTTCAATGGTGCAGTGGGGGCAAAAAGGACTTTTAGCAGTGGGCAAGGGTAGGCATTATTCCACAGCCCACAGCAGAGGATTTCCCTGGTAAGTGTGAAAGAATCTTCAAAAGCTGCAAAGTCTATCAGAAAGTGACAACTTTTGGGTATGTTTTTTGGGTTGCTGTCTGCATTGTCTCATGCTGCTCTTGGTAACAGCAAGGAAACCTGAGCAAGCGCTGTCATTGCTCTCTGCTGGTTTTGGAAGGCCATATCTTCATTCCTCAGGGAATTAGCTGAGGCATCTCCTGGATCTTTGTCACTGACCTTTCCAAGAGTCAGAGCACTACACAGAGCAGTGGATCAGTGTATGGCGTGGAACAGATCTGTGGCAGCTAGAAGATAATCAAAAGGTGCTTCAAGCACATATGGTGCTGCCATTTTAACTGCTGGAAAATTGTGCTGTGTACTGGGATTAAGATTCATTCAAACATAATGATTTCCTCCTACCTTTTTTAGTTCAATTTGTTCAACTAGTTAAAAGCTACATGTACAGTAAATATCAGAACTCCTAAAGGAGAAACATTACATGTATTTTAGCTTTTTGCAAGCCAATGAACAATGTTATTTGTATTAGAACACATAAGCATCTCTAATACTTATTCTGCACCTATTAGCTCTGTTTCTTTTATGTAAACACTATATATATATATGTGCATGTTTGTTATAGATATGTAAAATATCACAATGAGACAAAATATACACTTTTCTTCCTGTGTCACTTTGAAGGGTGGTTTTTATCCTTTTATCCATCTCAATAGAGATAAAGGACTGGCTAAACACAACAAATGTGTTCTGAAACCATTTCCAAATTCCTTTTCTTTTTTGGAAAAGAAAGAACACTGTGAGCATCCCCTGAAAAACTCCTGAAGCTACAGGGCTGAATTTTACATAACTCTTTGCTTTATTGTGGTGTAAGCAGGGACTTCGTTGCTGTTATTCCAAATCTGTCCCAGGTGTTACACCACATATTCCCAGGTGATTTACTGGTGCAGATTGCACTACAGTACTTAATTGTACTATTAGTACTCTCTCTATATATATACACATTATATACTGTACTTCTTATACACAAGTAACAGACATTTTTAATTATTTTTTTCAGTTCAGCAATTCTCCTACAATCTGGAGTAATTCTGGTTTACCATTTGACATAATTAATTTTGCTTCCATTTGCTGTGTTTTGGAATATTCAGTCACCTCCTGCTACAGTGGTTGGTAATTTTGGCTCTCATGCAGTGAACAGTACAATGACCATAATAACAGTGTTAAGCAATGCTTTTACCCCATGTGCATAAAACCTTTATGCACATAAAAGTGAATCAATTTCATTGCTGCTGTCTTTCTTGATGGAAAGCACAAAAAACCGTAAGGAACTCTTATCTGACAGCAAATTAGCTCCACACAGAGATGATCTGTGACTTTGCCAAAATGCTTTTGAGTTTCTGTTTTTGCTGCCAACAGTTTGTGATCATCTCATCTGTTCAGTGACATGCAGGAACTGTGGCTTGCTTTTGCATCCCAGGCCAGGAGATAAAATCCCACCCAGGGACTGTGACTCCTGTTTAAATATGAGTGTTTGACCCATGTGTCCTGTGAAGAATGACAAGATTCCTTAAGGTGCTATTCAGCGTTGGAGGCTGAAGAAATATTCTGCAAAAGTTTCCTTCCTGGATTCTATACATGGTGGTTTTATTCCGATCAGAGCCAGAAGCTAACACTGATCTAAAAGTAATACCATTTCTATAGTCTTATGTACACTGTTAATTTTTCAGGTGTAAACTTCTAACATCCACAAAAAGTCTAGAGTCAAAAAAATCTGCAGTTCGATTACACAGTGGATAAAGAAATACCAAGTTTTGTTCTGATCTGCTGGATTCATCTAATTCTCTTCAGCACTCCTGTACCTGGTCTAACAGCCAATGAATTCAATATGTGAATTTAAGGGCACAGATTAATTCGAGGTACAAAAATCAGAGTTTCTTGCAAAGAATTTGATTCTTGCTTACCCAGGTGTTTAGCACTGTTTCATTCTTTCTGGAGCAAAATTTGGACTGAGATGAATGCTTTCCATTGGAAATGCAATTACTACATCTTAGAAGTGCTAGAGTCCAAGGATTCATTTCACTCAGTCATCTGGTCTTCTAAATTTATGGAGATTGCTATTCTTTGTATATGAAATGAGAGAAAATAGAACAAATTAGAGAAATGTTACCTTCTGCAGATAGAGTGTTCCTGAGGATAAAATTGTTTTAAATGTATAACATCATTAACAGAATTTTTTTTAATCCTGGTTTGCATCTTGGCACAGTCACAGGGCACATTTCCTATGTTTTGTACATTTATTCAAAACAGAATTAGAATGAAGTTGTTTTTCTTTTTTTACAAATTGCTGGCTTTGTAAGCTGTGTAGGTGTTTTTCAAAGGCACACACCATGCTTAGTTTAAAATAATTACATTTGGAGGTAGAATATATATTATGCCTTTCCTATCAAGGTATAGTGATGCATTACAACCTGCAATTCTACAAATTTCCAGAGTGGCATTTTATTATTGCAGATCATTTTAGGAAAATTCATGAGAAAGTAAAATGTCTCCTCACATAACTGACTTTTCAGCCAGAAGCATAACAGAGTGCCCTGGGACAGTAAAGACTAAAAGGATTAGGCATTAGGAGGGCTCTCCTATCTCCTGTATCTTCAAAAACATCCTGACAGTTTGCCTGGGCAGTAATTCCGGGCAATAGTACTAGATCTGTTGGTATCTGAGGTTCCTGTAGTGCCAGGGCTGACAGCAGGTGATACCTCCTCACCTCACACCATGGGTATGAATATTTACTGTCACTTTTGCTTCTGCTAGTTTTTTTGTTTGCAATGTTGTGCCTAGCTCACATCAATAGGAGAAGTTGTTCCGGGGGGAATCAGTCATGGGAAGTGTTTGGGTAGCTTGAAGGAAGAAGTAAGAGAGGCTATTCATCATTCAATAACGCTGAAGAGCTGGTTGCTGTAGAAACCTCTTCCAGGTCTAGCAAATGTCAGGAATCAGATTGTACCCACTGCAGCACCATAGATCAGATTGGAGGCATTCCCACACACAGGAAGCCTGGTAGCCTGGTGTCTCTTTCTGGAGACACTGGAGATCTCCTGGCTGCCTGTCTGATGAGGGGAATAGCCATAAACATCACTGTTGCACTGTGCAGAGGCTGCTGCACAGTCGTGATCACACACATTCCCAGGCACCACTTGCTCCATCAGGGCACACTCAGGGTCTTTGTGCTCGTGGCTCACTTCAGCCTGTGGCAGAAAGCTGGCACTGGCAACCCAGAGGAGAGATAGTGAGGTTTAAAGTGTGCTGAATGTGTTTTAGCTTGGGCTGGCAGTGAAAGCCTGGGGCTGTACAGGAAAACAGCCACCACTTGCAGAATTTCAGACTAGTTCTTCCCTAAAGCATTCACTGAGGCATCATCAAACACCCAGCAAATCCAAGGTGTGCTTAGCTGGAGCTCTGAGCTCAGCTGTAGGTTGATGGCATTGATGTCCTAAGCTATTGCAAAGTGTGAACGTAAGCAGGAGGCACAGAGTTTGATCATAGTGTCATAAAGGAGCTGAGTCATAATTTAACCAAGCTCAATTCATTTGTACAGCAGAGGTGTCTTTTAAAGTAAAGATGCTCTAGCCACAAAGTGCTTTGCTTAGTTCCCTTTGATAGGGACCTCTTAAATGCTTGCTGCTGTGGATTTCAGTTCACTTACAGTCCATTTAGTAGAAGTGGTGCAAACTTGCTGAAATGAATGGCTTATCTCCCCAGAGCTAAAGTCTTGTGTGTGTTTGGTGAGTACTTAGCACTTCATCTATGGCTTTCCCACTGGTAAAATGAACTAACGTGTCCATCTCGTTCTGCTGTGATCTTTATGAAAGATTCCTGGGTTTCTCTGGAACATTTCATAATAATTTACTCTGGTTCAGTTCATCTTGGGTTTCTGCATGAAGGTATCCTGGGTCTCTCTTGGCTGGGTAATTTGTTTCAAAATATGATTTCTGAGACTTATGTTTCCTCCCCTCCGTTTGAGATCAGTAGGATGGAGCTGCACCATTCTTAATATAGCATTGATTCTGCAGAGTGATGATTCTGATCCTTGGGGTAAACTTCTAGATTGCTTCAGACATCCATATTCTGAATGAAGACACAAGAATATCTCATTATTCAACTATTACGAAGTCTCTCATGTTTTCAGCTTCTATAGATACTCTTGATTTGTTTTGCTAAGAAGCCCAGAGCTTGGCAGGACACGTTATTGATCTCACACAATCCATTCTGGGCATTGACATGGGAATATCATTCACAAATCAGTTTTCTCTGAGCTTTAATTTAAATATCAGTGCCCCCTGAGGATCTTTCTGGGTCACTTTTATTCTCAAGCTGTACTTCAGCACTGAGTAAAGAGTTTAGTAAGTGCAGGTACCCAAATGAGCTACATGCCAGCTGCTGTCAGGTGCAGCTATCTAGTCTGTTCTGTTTCTTACTTGTTTCTCAAAAGAGCAATGCTCAGCTCTATCTACCTTCAAAACAGTTTTCAAATTTCAGCCACTCGATCCCAGCAGCTCTGTAAGGAGGCAAGTGTTCCTCTGTTATTAAGGCACACTCTCTGGGGAGAAAAGGTGAAGTAGTGTCATTTAGCTAGGTGTTAGACTGCAGAAAAACTGTCTGCTCCCTTTCTGCTCAGCAGACAGAAACAAAGATGTACATATCAACAGAGCTTTAGAAAGGACCTGAGTGGAGTAATGCCACAAAGCACTTTGCAATCCGTGAAAAGAATGTGATGAGACGACTATGAGGAATGTAATCTTTGATTTTGTAAAGATATGGTGGAAAGGTTAATAGAGAGGAATAGAGCTAGAACGGTCACTTGGAGGCACTGCCCTTTAGTTACTGGTCATGGATGTGTGGGAACTGGCTACATGGAGTGTCTGGAGCCAGGCACTACCTGCAGAGAGGTCCTGTGAGAGGTTTCTTGTCCACTCCTCATGCACATACCCCTTACTGGTATCATAGAGTTAAAATACCCCAATGGTTTCTCAGAAATGATGGCCTAGCTTCCCAAATTACTTCCTTTTCTTTTTTCCTTTCATTTCTTTTCTCTCTATGTTTCAGATTATGCTTGGCCTTTGCCTAAACAGTTGTGCCCTATATGGATTTCCCTAGATGTGCTCTTTTCAACTGCATCTATTATGCATCTCTGTGCCATCTCTCTTGATCGGTACGTAGCAATACGCAATCCCATTGAGCACAGCCGCTTCAATTCCCGCACCAAGGCTATTATGAAAATTGCTGCAGTTTGGACCATATCCATAGGTAAGCAATGTGGCTCACGATCTTAACTGTGTCTGAATGAATAATAGTGTTATTCCAATTTTCATTTAGGAATTTTTAAGAGGCTACTCCAACTAATTTACCTGGCCTGCATGCCTGAAAATAATCACTGATTACTGGGAAATAGAAGCCTTTCCTTGCAACTGGTCAGTGAGCAAAGTAAGCAGTCATTTTTCAGAACACCACCACTTTCCAGGCTGAAGCATTGCTGCTGTGTATGTATCAATATGCCAATAACAACAGTAACACAGACAAATGGTACCATAAAACTGCTGTGTAAACAAAGCAGAAAATAACATTAGCAAAGACTCTGGAAGGCAAACCCAGCCAGCACCAGTGACATGGCTGCACTGCAGTCACTGCAGTTAAACTCTCTCAGGTTCTGGTAGAGGTTTAAGTGAAGCAGCAGAGAATTGAAGGCAGGCTATCAGCAAGGTATTTACTGCTCTCTTACAGGCTTTATAGCCTATATTGTACTCTGCCACAGCTGGATTGCTGCTCGTACTGAGCTAGCAAGTTTGAGGTCATAGTAAATGAGGACAAGACATAAAAGAAGACACGTTTGTCTCACTTTGATAAAAAGCAATAAATAAAGCAGCAGTAAAATAAGGAAGAAAAGGCAAAATGATAGCAAGATGACTCTGTAATACCAGGAATTATGTGAAGAAAAAACATTTTGTGGGAACCTCTTTCAATGTGCTTTAGAAAAGAGACATTTGGCAAAGGGTTAGAATTGTATGACCACTTCCATCTGCTGTAGTGCTTGACTAAAAGGCAGACTTAAAAAGATTTAACATTTAATTTTTCCTTTAGAAAACATTTCTCACTTTCAGTGCTGTACTGCAAGGAAAAGCATATTTCAGGTGCCTGAACTTCTCTGGAGTTCTTGCCTGCTTTGGAAGTGGAATATGATACTGGATGTTTCAGTGCTACAGGGACCACTTTTGAGGAAGCTGCCTTGGAAAAAGGTTGTGGAAAAAAAGCAAAAAAAAAAATTAAAATAGAGGAAATACACCTTCTCTCCTCACGAACAGAAGCAGAATATCTATTAGAAACAAATTTTCATGTGTCACAGGCCTCCTACATTTCCTCTAGATAATACAATCCACAGTGAAATTAGATTGGGTTTAATCAATTCATTTAAGATTGCTTAAAATTGTTATTATTTTGAACACTCTATCCTGTTTATTTGGCATGGGAAAGAGAGCTGCTGAATTCAGTACATGAGTAGTCATGTGTGAACAACTTCAGGTGCAGGTTGCTTGGCCTTGATTTGCACAGGCAGTTCAGAATCAGCACAGAATTTGTGCCCTGTGTTGTACTGTAATGCAGAGGGAGCAGCTGATAGACATCCCCCTCCAGAAAGATGTATAAATTTCTCAGCAGAATTAAGTAGCACATTGCAAAACCTGGGCAATAAGACTGTTCTGCTTCCATTTTTTGGAGCTAACTTGCAGATTTCTGCCTGTGCTGTCTTAGATGTTACAGGTATATCCTTAGAAATTTTGGCTAGTGCTGAGTGTGGCTGTCAGCACTAGTGCCTTGAGGACCAAGCTGTGGTTTGGACTATGGGTCCAAGGAATGAAGTAAGTACTTCATGCATGGTTCACTGTGTAAGTGGACTTGTAAGAAATGTGGTGCCTGACCAAAGAGATGTAAAGACAGCCATAGGCCTGTCTCTTCCTGGAGTTATTCACTGGGGATTGGGCTCATGACAATGGAAAATAGGCACATTACAGACTCTGCTGTACCCCAAGGAAAAAAGTATCTGAGCCAGAATAGACAAGGTGACTTGTGTTCCTGCACAGTGCAAACATCTCACCTTTGCCCAGCTTTCTCGGGAGATGTGTATTTCCACATTTATATTAGGATGTGAAACAGGTGAAATAATGAAGATATAGCTTGGAAAGGAGATGGAATGGCACTTTTCTTTTGCAGGCACATGGCTTGTCAGCCCTCAGTAAGGCAGTGGATGCTGCATTTATTTTCCAGCATCCAAAAGTCTTTAGAAAGAAGCTCAGTGGGATGTCTGCAGTGCACAACACTTTGGGGACTGCCCTGGGTAGAGCTTCCCTCCCCAGGCTGGGAAAGGAGATGCATTGCAGCTGTACCTGCCTGCCCTCCTGTGCTAGGATCACAGCTGTGAGGGTGTACAGCATGACTGGACTCTCTTTGTGTTTTGTTCGTTCTCTTTGATGCAGATACAGCTGGCCCAGGAGAGTCTTTTCTTACATCCCTTTTTTTTTTTTGAAGATACAGGCAGAATCAATACTCTGCAGAGACTGTTGAGGGCACTGAAATGTTGGATTTCCACCCTCCCCATTACAAACAATAGGGCTTACCCATTTACTCAGGCTTTCTCCAGAAGGTTGCTTTAAATGGAGAAAGAAAATTACTCTTGGTATGTATCTAGCTTATTTTAGCATAACTATTTTTACTTCATAAATTGGTTTAGAAATGTGACAGACACGGGAATAGACTGAATACAGAATGAAAGAGAAGAACTCATCCAAAGTGTATTGTTGTTGTTTTCCAGCTCTTACCTACCTGTCACTTGGCCTGATGAAATCCCATGTTATTTACAAGAGGATGAAGTAGGTTAAATAAATTCATCCTCACTCTGATATTAAGAATTTGTGCACTTCTGTATGTGATTAAGTATCAAATTCAAAGCAACACTTAAGTTCAAGCTGGTCAGTTTGCATTTTCTAAATCCTGCTTTGGTTGAAGAGACTTTTAAATGCATTCCATGTAAAGAATCCTGAATTCAGTTTCTGAATAGGGATTTAAAATAAGAAGTAAAAAGCATGTAATTTATCTTAATTTAGTAGCTTATGTATTATGTTTTTCTGAAATGTTAATGCTGACAGCAAAATATAAAAGAGGTTCTTTGCTCATTGAGCTACAAATTTGGCAAGTTGCACAAGCCTAAACCTATGATTAGGTTTTTAAGTAGGGGAACATAACAGAGACCTCCTGTCTGTTAACAATTTCTTTTTGAATGAGTCTTTTCCAAAGTCCTCTTTGTTCTAGATGAAAGTACATTGCAGCCAGTTGTCCTGTGTTTTAGCAAAGGTAACCTGAGCAAAATTGTTGTGTTCAGTTAGAGAAAAAGTGGGTGCTGTAAAGGGCTGGGCTTGTAAAAATTAGTTTAGTGACAGATAGCACTGTGCTGAGGCTGGAAATAGAAACGTAGGCAGCAGAAATATCCCTACAATTGAGAAGGAAAGTAAATTATAGGTGTGAGCCTCCTGGCAGAATCCTGATGTTGTTTCAAGACTTCAGACTTTGCATAGCTGCAAAGTTTTCACAAGTACCATGTGGAGTTGACCAACTCACTTGACTCCCTCTATCCTGCTCTGAGGAAAGTGGCCTTGGGCCACTTTGGCAACAAGCAAAGAACACCATGGAGTGCTCAGCAGGAGTAATGAGGAGCTAGTCAAACCCTAAATGCACACTGCGTAATACAGGAGAAAGTGTTAACTGGGTAATATCACAATATAGAAAATATCCCTTTGCAAATGTGCATGAAAAATCTTCATTGATGTGGAGGTGCACTTGCAGTGCTTCTGATATGAAAATTAGCTACACATTTTAATTCTGAAGCTCCTTGTGGCCCAGCTGTGTGCCTGCTAGCACAAAAGGGCTTTTCCTCTGCTTCCCAGAAAGTTCAAGGTTTGGTTATTTACTGGAGAGTGCCAAAATTACACATGGTACCAATTTTCTGGCTCACAATTTTACATCTTTAGTAGCAGTGTAAATCAATATACTTGATAAGTGACTGAGATAAAGCCATTATTTAAATTCTGCTCTTTGTATCAGTGCCATAAGCAAACTCCACATGTCTTTTTTGTTTGTTTGTTTGAAAATGTTTTCATTCTTACTCTGACTCACTAATGATATCATAATTTTGATGTCAGGTAGGTATCTGAGGTTTGTGCATATAATAAACCATTCAAGTTTTAAAAGGAAATTTACATCCCCATTTAACTTTCATACTACTTCATTGTTTTATTGAGATCTATTTATAGAAGTATGAAAAATGTGTGCTGCAAGGATCAGTAAATGCTCATCTCAGATTAAGTGTTCTTACGTCTAACAGCTTTTTACTTCTGCCCTGAGTATTTGTCTCTCACGAAGACTGAGCAGTCTCATGCATGCAAACTGTCCTAATGATGTTAAAGAGCCTCCAGGTACCAGTTAAGCCTTCCCCTATCTCACTGGAGATAATTCCAATGGGAAATCCTCAGTTTGAGGAATGTGCTTGGAGCGGCATCACAGATATTAAAGGAATTGTAGTCTCCTTACAGGCTAAGAACAGGTTGTGCATGAGGGTGAAGGGGAACTGGAGTAACTCATGTAGCTTCCCTTGGGTCACAATTTCAGAGCACGATTAGGGTTCTGTTTTGCATTTCTGCCCATCAGTATGTCTCTGGGATCAATGTCTTTCTCAGCAAGGTGTTTCCATGCTGATGAGACATGTTTGCTCCTGAGCACCCTTTGTTCCACCCTGGGCAGTAGTTGCTTCTGAGAGATTGTGCTTTGGCATAGGAGGACATACTCAGGACTCTTTTTGTAGGCTTCAGGCCCCGGTTAGCATACAAAACTTTGTGCATGTTTCATGGGGAAAAAAATTACAAAAACACTGCTAATGAAGAAGACAACAAATGGAAGGTCAAAATGTGTTATGGGATTTTGCTCAAACCTTTCCCACCAAGCAGACTGGCTCTATTTTTGGTTCATCACTTGGAGACAAGGAAGCAGTGTTAAGACAACTATTACTGGCAAAGCAAAGGTTAGACAAGCACCATTCACCTCCTGGGAAAGTACACAGATTCCTGACTATGAGTACTATCTTTTTATGTTTGACATTAAATGTCTGACAGTGTGTGTGATTGAAATTCTTCTCTCATGAGCAAGGAGGTTGCAGTTGATGGTTTCTGCAGGCAGAGGTGCTGTGTTGGTGGTGATCCTGATAGCTTTTGTTAGCCTCTGGTGGGCACAGAGGTGACATTGGCATTGTAAGCCAGGCTGCAGCTTGCTTCTGGTGAAGCAGTAGAGCAGGCCTCTGCTCTTAAAACTGTTTCAGACCTGTCTTCTGGCTGTGGGTGAGGCAGAAATCCTTGCTTTATGACACAGACCTTAACACTAAGGCTTCACCTGCCTCTTTCCCCTTTGTTTGAATTGGCTACAGTGTTGTTTTATCTAAAGATACTCTTTTGACTGAGGGTTTGTACTGTGATTCCCAAGTGGGTCATTGACCTCCCTATCACAGCAAGCAAGAGTCACAGTGAGGAAGATCATAGCAGCTGATAACAAGCTGAGTTCCTAGCAAAGAATCTGCTTTGGGATTTCAGTCAGTGGTGCTTGGATTGGTTTGATCTTGTCATCAGATGTCAGTGAAACATTTTGCCTTCAACAGCAGCAGATGGTGACAGTCTATGAAGTGTTTTACATAGAAGATGGATTGACCATCACACCACATCTGTTCCCAAGGGCAAGGGAGATGCTGATACCTTCTGTTTGAGGTTGCTGCTATTGAGCATCAGTCCAGGCATCACTGTTTGATTACTTGGGGAAGTCCAGCCCTGGTAGCAGGTATGCTGTGAGCAGGAGTCCCATCCCCTTTTGTTCAGATGCATCCTGAAAACACATGGCTGAGCAAACCAAAAGAAGTAATTTAGCAAAATATAAGGGCAGGTGGGAGAATCATTAACTTCTGCCTTAAACAGTCTTTTGCTGGTTTTCCTTCTCAGACTCAGGTTGTTTAGTGCTCTCCCAAGGTTTAAGTAAAAGTCAGCAGCTCATTGAGGCAGAGTCAGTATTGACTTTCATCTTTTTGCAGTTGTGTTTGTTGTGGGCAGGGAGATCCTTCAAAGTTCAGGCCTCTTTTATCTTTGACTTTAAACCAGTAAAAGGGTGGCACTGTTGTTTTATTGGAATGGTTAGATGAAACTAGACCTAATCCAGCCCTGAAGGTGCATTGTTGCTGTAATAGAAGATGAAATGCACTGCAGTTAGTCTCCTGATGTATGGGGAAAATATGGAATTTTTGTGGGTTGAACACTTCAGAAGCACATGTTCTTCAATTTGCCTCTGAAGAGCTTTTGAGGCACAGAACTCTTGAGGCACTGAACCCAGTGACTTTTCTTACAGGCTGCTGTTGGGGTTTACTTATCACTCTCTGAATTGGAGAAACATGCAGGCATTTTGTGAGACACTTAAGAAATGAAGCAGATTTGGTTTAGTTTAAATACAAGGTTTATTTTTGGTTTATATTTGTTTAAATATGAGGTTAAAGACATGGATTTGAATATACAGTGTTCAGTGTGGACAGCAGCATTCTTGGTTTTGCATTGTAGACTGCATTTGTGGCAGCCATAGACTCGTTTGGCACACAGCTATCCCTCCCTTCTTTTAAATTGTCTTTAAATGCCAGGAGGATGGCAGTGAGGTCCAAAGCCCACCTGCATCAGCAGAGCCCTTGCCATGAACCACAGCAGACTTTGAATCCAGTGCTGACACCAGGAGAGGTGGTCCCTGGCATTCCCAAGCTCATGTACCTGCAGCAAAATGTAAGCTGTTTTGTGTTCAGCCCTGAGAATCTCACACATGGAAAGACACAGTAAACCCATACACAGGCCTCTGTTTTCTTTAGTGAGATGGTTGTCCCTGAAGGAAATATATTCTGTAGAAGAACGGAAATTATTCTCTTTCCTAGTGGAAATAACCATCAAAGACCCCATCTATTCACTAATCTCTATAATCTCTATCAGTCTCATGGGATTACACTGAAGAAAACAAGGTATTACACACAAAAACTTAATAGTTTTTCATTTAAGTCTAAATTCTGTGAATGTCCATTTGGACTTTTTAGCCAGATTTTTCTCTGGAACAAGCTAGTAAATGTTTTGCAAACCTGTATTCATAGTTATTTGGGTTTTGTTTCAGTAATTGAGAATCTGTGAAAAGCATCTGTTACTCTGAGTCCACAGCACTATTGTAGCCCCATTTGGTGAACTGTTCTGCTGCCTTAAGAACATCTTTAAAGCTGACAAGAAGCAGTTGGGACAACACTTGTAATTGAATTTGTAATCCAGAGGATCTGCCTCTGTCTTGCTTCCTGCTGCTCTGTCAAACAGAAGCTGAAGACAAGGAGAGGAGAAAAAAATCATATTCATCTTCTCTTGTGTGGTGAAAAGGGATGTCAAGCTGCTGCCTGGCAGAAAGGTGCACAGAGCTCTCAGTTTTGAGTCTAGCAGAGACCTGTTTCATGGCTTGCTGGCTGGTGGTGCCTGATTGTCCCTTCTTGCTAGGGCAAAGCCAGTTCCCCCTAGGCACTGCTCAAATATCAAATGAGGACCAAGTCTGCTCTGAAGAGCAAAGTGTGATATGCAATCAGCTTGCAAATCTTTTACCTTGCAAGTTTTTGGAACAGTGCTGCCTCTCTTGGGGTTTTGACACTCACCTTCCTTGCACTAGTGTAGTGAGTTTGATATTCTCTGACCAACTGACATTTTTTCAGAAATTATGAACATTACAAACATAAAACTGCATTGTTAGTACTGTGGGTTGCTTGAGTCAAGTGAAGCTGAATGCCTTCCTTGTACTTGTTCAAACGAGGTTGGATAAGGCCTTGAGCAACCTGGTCTGGTGGGAGGTGTCCCTGCCCAGGGCAGGGGGTTGGGACTAGATGATCTGTTGATTCCAACCCGTTAACATACTATGAAACTATGAAACAGCTGAACTTGGGCAGGTATTCATGTTTACCCTTGTTCAGGATCTGTGGGAACACCAAGTGGTAAGCACAGTATGGACTGATCAAGGTACCTCTACTGAAATGAGGGCCAGGTGTGAGCTGCATCTGCAAGCAGGTATTAGTGCATTTGGGATTGTGGCAGAAGCAATCTTGTAGTAATCCCCCATGAAGGAAGTCCCTCTGAGGTGTCTGAGACCTTCTACACTTCTCACTACTGGGGTGGTATAGAGTTAGTCCATGTTGCCCAAGGTGTCTACAGGCTTAGTTCCCTTTTGTGCAGTGGATCAGTGATAAATCACACATCAAAGAATGAGTTACAAAGGAGAAGCATGAGGCCAAAGAAAGCATTTGTGAGAAGGGTGGTGCTGCCCATTCAGCAGTGCTGGATGCTAGCTGACAGCTGAATCAAAGTGTGTTGCCAGCTTCTCTGATGACATCTTTCTTCCTACTGCTGTTAACAATGAGACCTTCCTGGATTGCAGGAAAGTGCAAACAAAGACTTGGTGCTTTCTCTTTCTGTGCTTTTTCATTTTGTTGTGTGAGAGGTGAGGATGACTTCCATTACAGCAGCTACCTCCTCACTCCCTGGCATAAATGCTGAGATATCTCATGCTCATGCAGAGTTTTAGGCTGCCATCAGTGCTCTTGATTTGTATATCCATCCTATCCCTGAACTAGGTTATTCTTCCCAAATGTACTTTGTGTGTGTCACATAACTGTCACTTTATGTGTGAAGATATCGCAAAACCTCATCTCATTTCCCTTGGGTAAAGCAATAACACATAATTAAATGATGACTACTTCATGAATGACCTTTGATTCATTTTGATGTTTTATTTCAAAGGGTAGGTCTTAGAGAGGCCACTAGAGCATAAAATTATCCATGCAAATATAATCTCAGTGTAATACCATTGATCTAATTCAGATTTCTTCTTTGTGTAAAGACTGCTCTGTCCAACTCCCAGCATTTCCCAAATGTCTGTGGTTTGATGGAGCCAAGGCATTAGAAAGATGCCTTTAATGATGGAGAGTCAATGGCTTGATGGGATGAAGGTTATTGCAGTCACAGGGATTTGGCACATGCAAGATAACAGGGGCTAACATATTGGAAAGAAAGCAACTGCCTTGCCAAGGGTAAGCTGATAAACATTGTCATGTAGAGGGAAAGAAGAGCAAATCCTGGAACTATTACTTGGGCTAAGGAAACACACGGTATAATCACAGAAGGCATTTGTAATCATTACTTTTCCCAAGAAATTCCTTCACTAAATTTCTATCACATGGTAATTTTGTGGTAATGAAAAATTGCAGATGAATTCTCCAGAAACCTGGAAAACACTTAGCTGAGGAAAATGTTTTGCTTAATCTCTTTAGGATGTTATTCTTTCTGTTTAGAAATTCATAGTCCCAGAGGATTAGCTCTAGGACCTGTGCTGTTCATAGTCACTCCAGAAAAAGCAGTCTGGGTGCAACAGTGGCCTCGGCATTGATTATTTCTTGGGTGAAGTAGCTAAGGAAGGGCATGGCCAGCCCCACCAATGTGTCTGTGGAGTAGGTGCTCAAAGACAGCCTGAGGGGAGCAGAGAAGACATTCTGCTGCTCTCTAACTGCTTGGATGTGCAGGTTTTTTCCTTCCTTGGAAAGGAACTTGAAAAGAAATGGAGAATGATAATCAAAGGCATAGAATGAGTTTGTCATAAGCAGAAAGAGTGATTAGAATAGCATTCTTCAGTTCCAAAAGAGATGTCATACAGGAGAGATGATAACAGGTCTATAAAATCACTGAGAAGGTGAAAAAGGTGGCCAGAGAGTGATTATTCACTGCTTCTCACAGAAGAGGAACTGAGGGGAGTCAAAGGAAGGAAACAAATTTAAAATGAGCGAAAAATACTTTGTTCACATGACAAACAGATTGGTTGTGGAACTGAATGCTGCTGAGTATTGCGGAGTTAGAAATGAGATCAAGGATTCATGGAAGATAGATCTCTCAAAGGTTATTTTAAAAAATGAAACATGGATGCAAATTCTTGCTGTGGAATTTTCTAAGCTATAATGCTGACAGGAGTCCCATTTTGTACCATGGCCCTAAACCTCTGGTACCTGCCAAAGACATGTGACGGGTCTAGACAAATGCATGATGGTCTAACGAGATCTGACCCACCACAGATTTCCATGTTCTCCTGTACACACAAGTTGTGGTGTTACAAAATATGTTGTTGCTTTTGTTCTCTTTGGCTGTGTCTAGACAGATTTCTTTGGGATGTTTCAGGTCTGTCCTGGTGTGGAACTGAGCTCCACAGGTCAAAGGACAAAGTTTGGATCTCAGTACACATGAAAGGTATTTGAGTGAGATCCTGCAGTGACCATTGTCTGCTTGTACTGAGACTTGTCCATAATGACCCAGGAAGCCAGGAGCTTTGCTTCCATGTGTCCATAATGCCATGGCTATTTTTCTATGAGGATTCTTTTAATTTCTTCAAGAAACTTGCTTTTAAATCTTCATAGCTGTAATTTTTTGTCTTTTGAAATTTTATTCTCTTTAAAATCTGCTCCTTTCTACCCTATGTCTGTGATTTCAAAACCCCTCAAACTGGCAGGCATGGAGTGGCCAGCTGGAACAGAAAAGAGTGGTGGCTGCCTTTTCTGCAATTAATTGCAATTAATACTAGAAAAATAACTTGACATAGGAGTCATGCCTCATTTATGGTGTCAGCTGTGAAGCACAGCAAAGCTGCTGTTGTAAAATCTGCTCCTTTCTACCCTATGTCTGTGATTTCAAAACCCCTCAAACTGGCAGGCATGGAGTGGCCAGCTGGAACAGAAAAGAGTGGTGGCTGCCTTTTCTGCAATTAATTGCAATTAATACTAGAAAAATAACTTGACATAGGAGTCATGCCTCATTTATGGTGTCAGCTGTGAAGCACAGCAAAGCTGCTGTTGTAAGTATCATAGTATAGTATGTTAAGGGGTTGGAATGGACCCTAGAGATCATCTAGTCACAACCTCTTGCCCTGGGCAGGGACACCTCCCACCAGAACAGGTTGCTCAAGGGTTTATCCAACCTGGCTGTGAACACTGCCAGGGTTGGGGCAGCCACAACCTCCTTGGGCATCCTGTGTCAGTGTCTCACCACCCTCACATAAAATAACTTCTTCCTAATTCCTGTTCCCAGAGGAGAGTGTCATGCCCTGGAGCTGTGCTTCCAGGAGTGTTTTTTAATTAGGTTTTCTCCACCACCTGGAAGCATAACTTCTCTTTCAAACAGCTTTAGGCAGTCAGCTGAATGCATCCAGGACCTGCATCATCTCTGCTGCCTCTTTGGAGCCCCATCCATCCAGGTAACAGTCTTTTTTTTGCTTTTGTTCTTCTAGGGATATCTATGCCTATTCCAGTCATTGGTTTGCAAGATGACTCCAGGGTGTTTGTAAATGGGACCTGTGTCCTCAACGATGAGAACTTCGTCCTCATTGGATCCTTCATGGCATTCTTCATCCCTCTCATCATCATGGTGATCACATATTGCCTGACCATCCAGGTGCTGCAGAGACAGGCAACAGTATTCATGTGTGGAGAGGTGCCCAAGCAGAGGAGGAGCAGTGTAAACTGCCTCAAGAAGGAAAACAACACAGAGAACATTTCAATGCTTCACAATCACGAGGGAGCATCTCACTTGAACTCTCCTGTAAACAAGGAGGCAGTGCTTTTCCGGAAAGGAACTATGCAGTCCATCAACAACGAGCGAAGAGCCTCCAAGGTCCTGGGCATCGTCTTCTTTTTGTTCCTCATCATGTGGTGCCCATTTTTCATCACTAATGTCATGTCTGTCCTTTGCAAGGAAGCCTGCGATAAAGACCTCTTGAGTGAACTCCTTGATGTGTTTGTTTGGGTGGGGTATGTTTGCTCTGGGATTAATCCCCTGGTATACACACTCTTCAATAAAACCTACCGCAGGGCTTTTTCCAATTACATCCGTTGCCAATACAAGACCAGTAAAAAATCAGCACTGCGGCAGAATCAGTGTCTGAATGTTACTTCAACAGCTTTATATGGGAAAGATCTGACTTTAACTAGTTATCGAAATGGCAATGAATTCAATAGCATGGAACTAGATGAAGCTGAGGAGGGCCTTGAATTGCAACCAGGGACTTCAGAGCTCTCCATAAACAGCTGTAATGTTGTAAGCGAGAGAGTGAGCTGTGTGTAAAGGTGACTCACGCAGTCTTTTGCTACAGTGTATCTGTAGCCAAAATATATTGTGTAAAAATGTAAGTGTTGGTCAATGGACAATGTAAATATTGCATTCTGAACAAAGCTTTTTTTTTTAAAAGAAAAAAAGAGTTGTCTTTCCAGTCCAGTACTTAAAATCATATATATTAATATACTGCAGTGAAGTTTAAGGTTCTATATTTACTGTTAATACTAGATCAGAACTATTAGTTACTTTGCATATGTCATGGACAAAATGTTTGAATTCTTCTTCCAGTGCATGAGCAAAAATGATGAATATTTATCTCAGGTGGAATTTGCTGGAGTCCAGAATGGCACGTTAATAGTTATATATCAAATACATGCTATTAGACTTGGTCAGTATAACTTTCTTTTTCAAGTTGACAGTAAATATATACTTTAAATCCTCACCCCTATTTGTGCCGTGTAAAGACTTTACAGAATCCTGGCAGAGAGACATCATGAAAGTGCAGTGGCCTGGGGGCACCTGGCCAGACATGTCCTGTTATACGTTGTGGCTTGCTGCCGTACTGGGTCAATACTGCACTTCCAAGCACCTCTGTTAAATTTTGACTCCCTCTCCAATCCTGCTGTTTTCTGTCCATTCCTCAGGAGGCTCTGACTCCCCTAAGGAAGGTAGGGAATGCAGTTCTGGTGTGGTTTTGCAGTCCTGGCGGGGGACATTTGCAAACTTGGAGAAGCAGCATGAGACACAGAGCAATCCTCAGTTATCTACTTCAACCCTTTCATAAAGGCAGGGCCTCAGATTCATGAGGAGTCCTCCTTTGGTCTTACAGATAACCATCAGGTCTGGGTCGGAGCAGGCTGTGCTCAGTGCAGCCAGCACTGCCTTCACAGATTGCTGGAGGATCACAGGCTTTGGCAGACCTGGAGAAGAGCACTCTGGCTTTGGAAGATAAAAATCTCTGGTCTTCTCAGTCCTCACATCTAGTTATTCTTTAGCTTGTTTAGCATTTGCTTTTATTTTTCAACTTGCAGTGCTGGTGATAGAACACTGCTTTGTGTGTAGGGCAGAAGCTGCTCTGTGTGTGGTCCTGGCCAGAGTCAAGCTGTGAGGAGCAGGATATGCCTTCCTGGGGCATGCTGAGAGAGAGGCATAAGCAATGGTCACTGCTCCTGTCTCAGGAGGAGGTAGGCAGAACTGAACAGTACCTGATTGGAATCACTTGCCGATGGCATGGATCAAAAGCACTGGTGACCAGGGACAGGCAGGAAGCAGACCTGGAGCTAGTCTACATGGAATAGCAATTTGGCTTAACTATTATATTTGATTTATTCCATTCTACTCCCAAAGTAAATTATAGTATATCATATTAACACCACTTATACCTTTAATGAAAGCATCCACATTGGGATTGAATGCAGTGTAAGTAATCTGCTTTTCAATACACACCATGTATCATTTGAAATAATTTTCCTCTGTGTTCCTGTGTAGACAAACCGTCCAAGGCACTGGACCTCTGGGGCAATGCCTCTCATGCAAATTTCCTTGTGTAGAGCATTGCCTAATGCCAGATATCACCCATAAGGTTTTTATACCTTCATTAACTACTACACAGATGCAGCAGTGCCCAACTAACACAGATGCATTTAGCATCACTGACAGCCTCTGGCTATGGTAATCCTCAGAACAGAGAAGCTTACACTAGGCGTGGATAAATCGCATTTTACTAACATGAATTGCTTGTACTCTAAGCTTGCTGTGTACTTTCCATTAAAATTAACTGGTAGAAGAAATGGAAATTTCTGCCAGTGCTTTAGGTAACATTGTGCTGCTGCATTGCTGTGTGCAGCAACAACCTGCTGAGGCCACTACTAAAACACAACATACAGGTTGTATCTGCTGCTGGATTAGTCCCAGACTGAAGTGTTGAAGCTGATGGTTCTTTTTTCTCCCTCATCCTCTCCTGGCAAAAATCCATAGTACTTCCATGCAGGCAGACAAGGTGTCCCAGTGAAAGTGTAGCTTATTGCTTGCAGAAGGCAGCAGAGATGCCCCCTGTGCCAGCCTGCAGATACCACCATGGGCTTCAATGCTCACAAATCCATGTGCCTCTCCAAAAAGGTCAGGTAATCAGTTGGAAAAGGACTGGCCAGAGATGCAAACCTGTTCCTTCGGTGACTGCCATTTGCTCTGAGTCAAATTTGATTATCTCAAACAGAACAGGAAAAACAAAAAGAGAAAAAAATCACATTGTTTTTTAAGTTCTTTCCCTTGGATGAATTTATAGCACATATTTTCCAAACATATATACGTGTGTATGTATATATATATGTGTGTGTTTGTACTTATATATGCACACACATATATGCATTTAAAAGCCAACCACAGGCTCTGAAAGCATTTAGCAATAAGTTGAATTACAGTCTAGCACGTGTCTGAATAAGTCATGTGAATAGCTCATTTTCCAGGGCATCCTTCAAGCTCAGTACAAGTCCACACACAGTATGTCTCTGCATAGGAGCCTTCATGTCTCAGCCTTGATGGTTCTGTTGTATGGGCAAAAAGGGAACCTACTCTACTTGGATGTAAATAATGGGAACTGAACAGATAATTTTCAGAATTTTTATAAATGTTTTTAAAAAAATCAGCACCAGAACTGTAAATATGTCAACCTCAGCTAGACCCATTCTGATGTACATCACTTGTCTGGATGAACAGCCAAGGGGACTGACTGCCTTACAGCGCTGTGTTCTCTCCCAGCCAGTGGGTGATAACATTTTTGTGAATGGTTAAATACTGTCACGTACCCAACTTTCTTTGGGTCATTCACATCAGGGTTTTGTGATGCTGCTATTAATTTATTAAAGAAAGTTTGTTGGTTTAATCTTTTTTTTTTCATGGTCTATCAGAAAATAAATACATGAACATGAGGATAATTTTCATTTCTCCTCCCATGCTTGAAGTATGACCCACAGTTGCTGAATAACAGAAACTAGTGTCAGCAGATACACCAACACTTCCAACCCCAAAACTTGTCAAATACAAAAGCGGTGCTAAACTATTCTCCCTCAACAAATTACTCACTCCAGGATTAACTCTTAAAAATGGCATTCTTTTTAAATTACGTCAATTTGAAGAATTGATTTAGTTCTCTGAAACTTAACCAAAGTCAGGTTGTGCCCACAGCAGCTTTGCTTCTCCTGAGTCATATTCATTAACCATGGTGGTGCCTCCAGGAGTCCTGCCTGGGGTTGTCTGGTGGGAGGACCTGCTGGAAGTTTTGTGAGTCCTCAAATCTCAGCTCAGGTATGGTTTTGTCTTACAAATAGTGAGTGTGCTAGTGTTTTGTTTTGAGTTTGTACTCAACAAGTGCAAATAATACCTTGTAAGTGGTGCTGTAGGCTGAGAAGTGTTGGCTGCTTTGTTTCCCTAACCAGATGGAGTTGTGCCTACAGGACAGTGCACACATAGAGACTCCAACCCAGCAAACAGACCAACCTGCTTGACCTGCACCAGGGAGTCTGCTCATGAGGGCATCCCAGGTCAGAATTAGCATCTTCCTGAGCTGTAGGAGCTTTCAGTCTTCCCCACCAGAGGTCAGAAGCAAGGCTGGCCATGGTGTTCAGGCACATAGTTTTGTCCCTGGGCAGCCTGGTTTCCAGACCTGAGCTGGCTCATCTACATCTGTGACATGTTGCCCCACACAGCCAAGTCTGGGGTGTAGCATCCATGGAGTCAGCTGTGGTGGCTTTGCATGCCTCAAAGACTGTGCTTTGAGGAGAAGGCCTGTTCCTTCAGGTCTGTGCCTGCTGAAGATATGATCATCTACCCTGAGGCTGCAGCATTTAGGAGGCAATATGGTTCAGAGCCAATGCTGAGGAGCCTCAAGGCATCCCACCTCAGGCATCCACCTCAGCATGGCTCTCCTTGTTATAATGACTGTGAATCAGAAATAGTTTTTACCCAAATGATAATTTAAAGATGTAAATATTAGGTGATGTGTGAATAGTCAGTGTGAACAGTGTCCTTCCTGCTGTTTTCTCTGCAGAGACACTCATGTCAGTCATGAATGCCTTTCTTCTGGAGAGCCCTACAAAGAGATTCATCACTGAGCGTGTAGCATGCCCAGTGCTCTTCCCTTCACAGTCTGCATCTAATGTGCTGGAGCCACTACGGCCCTGGATATGGAGACCCAAATTCCAAAGGAGAAACATATTTTAAAGGGAAAAAAAAGAAAACCACAAGCAGCTCTCCAGAAATATTGTTTAACTCTGAGCTCTTGAAGGGTGTCTGATACTGTGGCAGACAAATGATCCTAATCTGGCATTCCAAAAGCAGTGCCTGTCTTGTGATAAAGGCACAGATGTCTCTTGGATCAGTTTCCTCCCTGGGTCACAGTATCATTAGGACAGCTATATGCCAAGAACTGCTGTGCATATGAACACACATCCCAGAGACCTCGAGGGCCACAGGAGATGTCATCACACTTCAGTTCTTCCCTTGAAGAAATGGGAATAGCTGAAAAGCTGGGAAGGAAACCTGTGATGGGAAAAATCAAACATAACTGTAGGTGTTTCTGTGAAATGTTGGCTGTTCTAGTGCTAATGTAGTGGGGGGGTGGATGCATGTACCAAAAATTGCTTTTGTTTTCTCATTTTTAACTATGAAGTGTTATTGACTGTTCTGCCTCTCCCTCATTTTTCTTCAAGTCTCAGGTCTTCAGCTTGTTTGCTTTTACCCACACTGAAACTTGTGCTCTGAAGCTGTCAGAAGTCAGCAAAATATCTATGTGATGTGTCATTACCTCTCAGCTGTGCAGGGATGCTGCAGTCCCATAACAACATGAGGTTGGAGAGTCTTTAGGTGAGGGATTTTAGATCTGTACAAGACAGACAATCAATGCAGTGAGGCACAGATCTTTAACAAACAGTCAAGTGTATGAGCTACACACTGAAAAATTTTGCTTCAAACTGTCCTAAATCACGGGTTCTGCTGACAGCAGGAGGACATGTGGGTACATGGGGAGGGAGTCTGGCAGCAGCAGGGTGCCTGCCCTGGGCAACCCTCCCTCACGCTCCCTCCAGGGGGGTGCTTGTTTTAGCACCCAGCACACTGTGTCCCAGCACACTGCCCAGCAGGGCTCACTTCGCTCTGTGTTGAGCAGCGCAGAAAAGGTTACAACAGCCTGTCCTCCTGGGCCACAGCTTCCAGGATCTGTGGAGGGGCCTGGCAAGTGGGTAAGTGTCTAGTGCTGACACAGTTCCAATAACTCTGGTTGCTCTGGGGTGGTGACAGCAAGAGAATCGTACAGACTGCTCACAGCAGCCAATGGGTGACAAATGGTTGTGGAAAATTTAGGCTGTGGAGCAATCCTTGTTACATATTACATCTCTCATGAGTGTTGTCTTTTGCTCTTCTTCCCAAAAAACCAAAGGACCTCTTAAGAGAAAAATGCAATTTCCCCAGTGGTTTCCTGGGATAACAGCTGCTGCTTTGTGACTCCAATGGGTACCAGCACTTAGGTGACTTGAAAAAAATAATCATGCAGCATCACACAGGAGCTTGTGAAATCCAGTGTTCTGAATTTTCCTGTACTTGAATTGTATAAATTGGATAAATTAACATTTCATTAAAATACAGTCAAATTATCCAATGTATATTTTAATAGAATCTAATCGTGGCTTTTTGAGTGATTTAAATTTCTGATAAACTGAAAAAAAAAATCTGTAAACTGGTGCCTGGTTGCATTTGTTAAACTTCAGTGAAGTGTTACATCTGTGTGTGCTGCTGATGTGTCTCCTCCTGCAGAAGGACAGGTGGGTGCCAGTGATGAATGCTCATCAAAGACACTGAAGATTTTAATCAGGATCCTTTTCCCTGACTGATGCCCAGAACAGCTCTCCTGTGACATTTTGGGAAGGAGGAGTTCAGTGTCTCTCCCGTGGGGCTCACACTTCTCAAAGATCATGGCACTGCTCAAAGCAACAGGTAAGTGCAAATGCCTAGCAGAGATCTCAGCTGTGTCGGAGGTTTCTTCCCTACAGGCACCAGTAGTTCATGTCCCAAAATATCTTCAGAGAGGAACCACAGGTCACTGTGGCTCACCTGTGAAGCCATGGCAAGGTCTGTTCCCTCAGCTAAGTACTGCCCCTTCTTTTTGCAGCTCAGCCACAAGGCTAGGGCACAGATGGGCCTCAAGTGACCATTTGTTCTCTCTTGCACCTTCCCTAGGTGTTGCTAAAGAAAAGACTGCCTGCACCTTCCACCAGGCTGTTCTGTGACGGCATTTAGAGAAGTGCTGGGATAAGTTACTGACTCTGTGCAACACAGCAGGTAATGCAGCAAACCATGGTGAGCAAATATGGCTTTCCTTAGCCAGACCTTTCCTTCTTGAGGGTAAATGAATGTGATTACCTGTTGCTCTGTACTTAGTCAGCACTTCTGCTTTAAAAAATAGATGGGAGTGTGTGTTGAGCCTGAGCTCAACACCTGGTGATAAGCACAGTGCAGGGACACAAGTCCAGGCATGGGTATAGAGAGCACTTTTGATGAGAAGAGAGCAGAAAGCTTGGCTTGTTCCTCCTGGCAGCCAAAGATGTGTGAAGAAAGCTCTCTATCACATTATCAGGGAGTGCTTGCTCTAAGGAGGGAGAGGAGCTATTTAGGCTAGAGAAAAGCACTGATATATGGAAAGGGCCAGTAATAAAGCAGGAGTTAGAAACAGGTTTCTAAGTAGTGGGGCATTCCAGGTGTGGAACTGGAATTTCCTGGTGAAGCAGCAGTAACAGCAACTGAAAAGCTTATTGAGGGCTCAGCTCTTGTATTCACACAGGAATTTATGCTATAGGGGTACAGAGGGAGGGCCCAGCTCAGCCCTTATGTCCTCAGCCTCCCATTTGGCAGAGCTTAGGCACCAAGCCAGCCATCTGCACAGCAGCACCTCCCCAGTGACGTGGCCCAAAGTGTGGGAGGAATAAACATCTTGAAGCAAGAACACTATTTTTGGGCTATGGTCCTTCCAAGTCCTAGCAAAGCCATGAGAAGTGCCACAATTTTGGAGGAAGGCAGGCAAGGCCATGCCAAGTCAGTGCATCCCCCACAAGTAGGACAGTATGAAGTCAAGGGACCATGAATACTGTGTTCCCAGCCCTGAGCCAGCCCCAAATTGTATGAAGCAATATCTCATTTTTATTCTCAGAAGCATCCAGAATCAACCAGCTTTAGCCCAAGCCTGTCTGCATGAAGTCATGTAAGCATGTTTTATTTACCCACAATGGCATTTTCATGGACGTTCAGTGCTATTGGAGAGAGTCTCAGAGTGCTTGAGAGAGCTGAAGCCTTGACGTTTTATCCTGTTTGACTGCCATTAGCTGGTGTAGTTGAGAAAACACTGGTGAGCAGCTTTCAGGTCTGAGCCTGCTTTGTGCTTGCAATATCTGTCTTTTTAAATGCTTTTCTTTGTTGCTGCAACCGGAACCTTCATGATTTTGTTTCAGTAAAATAAATTGTGCTGGTGGCCTTTTTAAGGTCCCTGTTGCTCAAAGTGGACTCCGCTGAACTTGGCAGGCATCAAAGTTATTGTTTTCTCAGTGTGAGTTCTTCTAAATAAATTGGCATTATGGGCACAAACTTCAGGGCAGCTACCAGCCAAGACCAATTGGAGAGTCCCAAAGGCTGGGGCATATTTCCAGTTCAACAGTTAAGAGCTGGATCATCAGATAAAAGGCAAGGAGTATTCTCTCCTGGGCTTCATGCATCAGGTGGGGACCTCTCTGTGGCACAGTTGCTCTCCTGGGCTCCCTGGGCTCCCTGGGCAACCCCAGCTCTGCAGTCAGACCCTGTGAGGTTGCAAAGGATGTTTGGGTGCCTAGAGACAGGATGGGAACCCACATCCGATGTTTCGATTTTCTTCTTTTATGAAAATTTTCTGTACCCATTCCATGCAGAAAACTGTCCTGGATGGTTTAACACCCTCTTGGCATCTGTTTGCTGTTAGTGAAGTTGCACTGGTGTGCTGTGGCCATGCAGGGTGGGGAGGGTGACACAGCCAAGGGTAGCCTTGGAGGGAGGCTGTAATCTGTGTGAAGATCAGGTTCTGTTTGGTTGGTTATGGATGTTTTCCACTACTGCATGAATTCCAGTGAAGAGTATTCTGCCACCCTTCATTTGGTTTTAAATCACAAAGATATCTAGATAAGTGAATTACATTACAAGAGCATGTTCCCTAGTTTGTAAAAAAACCTTGGAGATTTAGTACTTGGGTTTGTTTCTCCACTCATGAAAATAACTTCTGCAAGTGGCTGGTGCTTTGGTGAGGTGTGACATCCAAGCACACCAACAGTGTGACATGCCTTTACCACCTCCATTTGCAGCTTCCCAGACAAGGAAAGAAAAACCATAGTTTGTGGGTGATCACCGATGGCCATGGCTCAAATCCCCTCACTACAACTCCAGGAATTTGAAGCAACCTTTCTCACCTTCCATCAAAGGCAAAGCAGTGCAGCCTCATTTGGTATCAGAGCAGGCAGGGGTGCTGCACAGGCTCTCCTTGCTGTCACAGATGAGTGCACACACCACTGGTGACTGCAGCAGGGCTGTCACCCCATGCCTATCCAGCCCCCATGCTTCAGGAAGCAGTTGACTCTCCATGGAGTGAGATCCATGTAAACACCAAGCTTGTTTCTTGGGCAGACCCATCAGGAATGGAAATATCAAGGCCATGTTTAGGAATTTTGAATTAGTTTTCTCTTATTTTGAAATGTGGCTGACGGTGTAAGACTTGTGGAAATGGCACTTTGTTTCCTTAGTGGAGCAGTCCCGTGGTATGTCTGGATGCAGATCTGGCACAGGAGGCAAGCAGCCCAGGATGGCAGGGACATGAATCTTCAGTTTTGGGGCAAGCCTTGTGGTGGCTGTCATTTCTCAGCTGGTTGTTTTGTCTCTCTGTACTCTGGGAAGAGTATCTTGATACAGACAGTTTGCAGAGCCATTTCAGCTGTTCAGACAGCTCAGCCACAATATGTTGCCTCCAATTGTTCTGTTAAGCACATGCATCAGCTGTATTTGTTTGCCTTGAAGCTACGAAAACCAGAGACCCTACTGAGAAAATTCAGCTTCTACATAGGTATAAAGAACTTGACAGTGCTATCAAATGTATGCTGCCACACAAGGCAGTGAGCTGCAAATCTGCTATGGCCCATGAAGCTCTTTAGATTCTAGACTATGTCATTAGTTACTGCACTCCCAAAGCCTTGACATCTGGAGGCTGAAGCCAGAAGGGCTGTGTTACTTTACATCTTTCCAAGATCTAGGTACTCTCTAGAGCTGCAGTGGGTCAGGGATGTGTGCTGAGACCTGTGGAGGCTGTGGGATGTGTTCTGAAGTCCGTGGTGGCTCAGGGATGCAGGAGCTGGTGCCAGAGTGAGGCAGGGACATAGAGCAGGGTGCAGTCCCTTCTGGCTGAGCCTCCAGTTTGAGCTGATGGGATATTTATGTGGATGCTCAATGGCATGAGTGTGGGGGGAGGGCAGAGGCAGGGGATGGTTTTGGCTGACACATGTTCGGGGAGACACAGCTTTGGTCAGTGTACCTGTGCTGGGCCAAGGTCATGATGCCACAAGGACAGAGGCATGAGATGATGATACTTGGCAGTCAGCCTGGAGCCGAATGATGGAACAAAGGTGTGACACTTCTCTGCTTACCAGTACAAAAAGAAAAAGACTTCACTGTCTTACAGTGAGAAAGCCATTATCCCTTCTATTTAATTTTCATGCACTCAGTACTGAATTCTGGCGGCACCGATGCTGCACCTGCTTTCCTCTTCCTCTGCGTCCAAGCACAGATGCTGACACCCAGTGGCCATGGAATTTCTAGCGCCTGTACGAAATGGAAAATTTCAGCAGAGATGCCTTTAGCCAGTGAGATACAACTTCTGCCTTTTCATGTCCTCAAGTGCAAGACCTCCTGAGACACCACAGAATCACAGAATGGGTAAGGCTGGAAGGGAACTCAGGAGCTCATCTAGTCCAACCTCCCTGCTCAAGCAGGGTCCCCAAGTGCACCTTACTCAGGATTGTATCCAGTTGGCTTTTGAATATTTCCAGAGGAGACTCCACAACCTCTCTGGGCAGCCTGTTCCAGTGCTCTGTCACCCTCACAGTAAAGAAGTTCCTCCTCATGTTCAGATGGAACTTACTGTGTTCCTGTGTTCTTGTCAAGCAAGACACCACGCCTTGCTTTATGTCTTTCAGCCATGATCAGGTTTTAGTGGTTGAAACACATGTATTTGGAGGCCAGTCAGAAAAAATGAAAAAATATGAAGATGGATGTAAGGAAACAGAAGGTAAACTTGTTTTCAAATTATTCCCTTGTTGGCAGCTCGCAAATAGACCTCAGTGAGAGAGGGAGGACGATTTTTGAGATCAGAGAGCTTGGCATTCGTCTTTCTTGTTTTGCTACTTCCCAAAAGCAGTTAGAACATGACAGACTAAATTGATTTTGCATTTCCCTGCAGCATGCACAGGATCATGCTTTCATATGTTTGACAAGTATTGACATTCTCTAGGGACAAAAAAGCTCTGTAGGAAAAGTTGCTTTTATTCTTCAACAAATGGCTCTAAGACTTTATCAGTCAAAGACAGAGAAAAGACCCTAAACTCAAGGGTATGCAAAGACAAAGACATGCCTCACCAGACATGTGGGGCTAAGATGGTAAAAAAAGTATGAAATCCAGATATGAGCTGGGAACGATAAGAGCAGAGCATGCAAAGGAGGGATTTTAAAAGAGTTTTACTAAGGATACTAATTATGGACTACAGCAAATGAATTAAAACACTGTAATGAAACTACTGTTTGAAAAAAAAACATGTAATCAGTGGAATTCTATAAACATGGGAAAAAGCATACTACTGAAATTCTAGCAAGGTTGAGGCCTTTAGGAAGGTGGCTGGCCACCTATTAGGATTAAATTACGCAGATGTGGTGCTGCGAGAAAAGCACGTGAGGAGTGTTTTGCTGCTGCTGCAGTGAGAGCCCTTTGCAGGGGTAAGTTTGGGGAGCAGGGAGACCTGTGCCAGCGCCAATCCCAGCTTTCCTTGCCTAAACGCTTCTGTAAAGCTGCAGCATACAGATACCATAAGTAGATGTACTTAATTTATCACTCTGTTTCTAGGCAGGTTTCTAGGCAGGCTTCAGCCTAACTTTTATATTTTGTGGCTACTGAAATAGCTCTGATCTTTTTCGGGGTGAGTTTTAGCTGTGGAGGTACAACATCTGCTCCTTTGCCATCTCTTACCTGCACCCATGTGCTTTAATTCTTCTTCCCTTTTTACCTTTTTTTGGGCAAAATTAGACTAGAAACTTTGAAAGAGTTTAAACCCCTCCAGGTGGTTGGGGTTGCTGCAGCATTTGGCCCACTTCAAATGCCTGGGCTCAGTGTTCCTACCTGATGAAGTAGGTGAGATCATGCCAGATGTACCCAAGACAAGAGGGTGAGCTCTATCTGCCTGCCCTACTTTTCCCCCCGGGGACATTCACAATGCACTCCTGATTTTAGTAGACATTTTAGCTGTTTAAGAGGCTGGCAGAACATCAGAGGCCTAATGACAGTTCTGAAAACCCAGAACCCAAATGCTCCCCAGTTCTGGATGAGCCAAATTCCTCCAGAAAGTACCCAAATCCACTAGAATGGGCTTGGCTGAGCATCTCTGCTCATCCTGGTCTTGCAGAGCAGGAGATTCAGGCTTTTTCCCACTGAGACTGTCCTGTCTGATGGCCCATCTCTCCATAAGGGAGGCACACACAACACAGACCCCAGAGCAAGTCAAAGCCAAATATTTGTGCTGCAAAACCCTTGCTGGAAACCAGAGAGGGAAGGAAGGGGACCTGTAGCTCGCAGGAGGGAACCAAGCAAAGAGCTGCTCCCTCCCATGGCACAGAAGAAGAGATGCTATCCTGAGCCTTCTGCATCTGGTCTGTTGCATGAGCTGTACATTCCCTTGAATTGCTTTGCTGAGCATGTTTTGGAGACATCTGAAGGCCAAGTCTCCCTAAACTGGGGCTGGGGGCTGCTTCTGGGCCAAGTTAGCTTTAGTCCTGCTTCTTTCCCTCTCTCCTGGTTCCTTTCAGCTTCTCTATTAGATCAACCTTGCAAGTCCAGTTCCTCTCTCCAGTTCTAATGGGCTGCATTCATCAAGGTAAAACACAGTATTTCAATGCTCACTGCATGCTCATGGGTATTTTTAAAGTAAAGCCATCCCATGCTGGCTGCCCTGGAGCCCCAGGAGACAGTAGAGGTAGAGGTCATATCTCAACAACAATGAAACTTAATTTCTGCTCCAGTCTATGCATAGACCATTTTTTTTCTGGTTCTTTCCTCCTTTGGTTGCTCCCCAAATAACATTGGGCTGTTGCCCATTTAGCAGTGGAAGCAGCTGATAGTGATTGAATAATTTTGCAGTTGGATGTGTAAGACAGCACTTGCTGTGTTGTTTTGTGCCTGATTGGATTAGCATGGCTCTTTACATAGCTGATTGACACAAACTTGATTTTTTTCTCTGAGCTTCCACAGCTCTTTAGAAATTCCCATTTTGAATAAATGCTCTTTAAAGAAAATATGTTTTCCTTGTTTTTCAGATGAAGTGAAAGCACACTAAATCTCTGGGTTTACCTTCGATAGTCCTTTGAGAAAAAAAAAAAACGAAAACTGAAATGGGCTTGGAAAAGAGTATCTCATCTGGTAATTATTTTTTTAATTCTGTTTATTTCTATCATTGTCATAGTGAATGGTTCCTTAAAATCAGCAATTTCAACAGCTGAATACACGGTGTTGAGAAACATTTGGGTGCTTCATTGAATTCTGGTGCCAACACCTACGTCCTAGAGAAGTTCCCAGACTGCATTTGCTGGAGTAACCCTCACTTCTCCTCTGAAACATCTGTCCTTTGCAGTAGCTGTGATCGTGCCTTTTTATAGCAAAATTTCTCTCAAGGCCTCCCCACTTCAGCTTTTCAACAGACAAGGCACAGCAGCTAATAAATAGCTCAAGTAGCTCACATTCAGTATTTGGATGCTCTCAGCAGACTCAGTGCTGGGGACTTGGAAGACGTGGTGAGAGCAAGGTGGGGTACAGGGATTAAATGCAGGTGTTTGTGCCCAGCACTGTGCATGAGGTATGTGTCCTGTTAACAGACTTCTAGAGTCCTTACAAAAAGAAAAAGAATGCAAACAAACCCTCAGAAAAACGTGTTATCTTTATTCACAGCAGTTTCCACTGCTTCCTTTTTCTCCCTCGTCCTGTTATCAGAAACAGCTTGCTCCAGAGTCAGTTTAAAACTCCTCCAGTTTTCCTGGGCCCGTTAAGGCCTGGAATTGCGACAAGCAGCTTCACAAATGGAAGCAGGTAAGGAAAGACCCATGTGGGCTATAGAAAGCTCAGGTCTTCTCAGCTGTCCTTGGGATGATGTTCTATAAGCAATCCATCAAACACAAGCAGTACAGCAGTCGCAAGCAGAGTCAGCATCCCATAGATGGATGCAATGGCTTTCCTGCTGGGGACCTGAAATGGGCACAGACTGTTATCCCCAGTACCAAGACACAGCTGAGGACATGCTACAGCATCCCTGTCAGACAATGCCACATCCCAATGGCAATGCAGGAAGTATTTGCTTTGCACAAATTTCTTATACTTTGAATTTCATGAACCACAACATTTGAAAGGTGAATACAAAACAAAGATGAAGGTGTATGTCTCTAACTCCCAGCATTCAACTACCAAACAGGTGTTAGCTCATCTCTGAGGACCACACAAAGGTATTTCTATAACCAGTTCTCATTCATCAGTGATGCCTTAAAAAGCGTATAGAAAAGCGACCCACTTGCTTACACTATATGGCCATAAGGAAAAGAAAATAGTTATCAGTACCAGGGGATAAGTTCTCTCTAAGTGACCCCTCAGACCTGAAGAAAATGTCATCAATACCTATACTTTGGATATAGACAAATTCACCCACAGCATCTGCTTTCCCCACGCGCTGTCATTGACATGAATGCAAACAACTGGGATGACAGTGTAAAGAGCATGAGGCTTTAGCCCATCAAAATGGCACTTCTTTAACACAGCTAGTAAAAGTCTCTGCTCTTGAGTGGTTAGGGGCGTGATAATGGCTTTATTTATTCTGCTGTGCATGCAAGTAACTGCTGCATTTGACAGAAGTAGCCTGGGCTCTTATGAGCAGTATTTGGGTCTCTGCTGTGAGTTTATGGGTTGCTGTAGACACATTTCATATCAGAAACAGACACACTTACAAGGTTGTTTACTGAAAATAAACTATTGTTTGTTGGAATATCTATTCATGTTTGGCCCTTAGACATTTAATATATTGTTTGATTACTAACTGTAGTTATGAATAGTTATAGACATCCACACATAAGCACTTTGCTTGGGCATGCAATTGGCTGCCTTGGTACTTACGTTTTCTTGCACTGACCAATCAACATAAATATTATGAGACTACTTGAGAGACTCAGAATGACTGGAATGAGGATAAATAGCTGCTTGTCTTCTTTTCTGGACACTGCAAAGATAAATGACAGCAGATTAGAAAATTCTAGAATGGATTATATTACCTCTTACAAAGCTTGGGCTCAGATGCTAACTCACTGTGCCCATATTTGTTACCCTATGTGTCATTATTTATTTACTTACATATTACAGATATATTCCAGGTATATGTTACTGTATAGGGTAACATGCTCCTTCAGAGAGTATCGCCTCCATATATATGTAGCCACTGCTATGTGCCCCTCTCCTGCCTTGTGCATCTTGCAGCAGAGTCAGTGCACATGACGACAGCCCAAGAGAGCCCAGAGGGTGCAAAGGAACTGATCCGTGGTGCAGGACAGCCAGGAGGATGCTCTGTGCAGAGACTGTGAGTACCACATTCCCTCTCCTGCACTGCAGTCACTCCTCCATCCCAGCTGTCCTCACGCAGCAGGGAAAGGTGCTGCTGCAGAAGCATTAATATTTTGAGGCTTGCCTGCTAAGTGCAGTGGAGATGCAAAGCTGATGGAATGTCTGTGCTGGAGTAGGCTGAGGGTGTAACTAAACCAGCATCACACCTGCAGTGCTGGACACCAGCAGATGTCAATGGCAGACATCAGCACTCGGACCCAAACAGGATTTATAAAAGATGTAAAAGAAACACTGTTTACTGTGGATTCCATACCAGAGAAACAATCCTGTATCCAGTCACTCCAAAATCCCTGGTCAGCACAAAAAATATTTGTTCTCCCCCTGACACGAGCACATGAAATGTGGCTTTGATTCACTCTAGGAATGGTTAAAGCTGTCTCCATTTGGGTTGACACAGACTGAGAAACAAAACAGAGAGAACAAATGTCAAGGAATTACATGCCATGTCTGGTAGCTCTCTGCCATGACCTGATGCTCCTGAACATACTGCCTAGACTCTGCAAACCCTTAGATTAAGTTTTGGCAGTCTTAACTGAATTCATAATAGTTTTAGACCAGCTAATGCCAACAAGATGATTATGAAGAAAAATCTACTGAAAATACATGCCACATGTATGTTGCCATTTATGCCTGTTAATTCATGGAATTATTCTTTTAATTACCTAAGAAGATTCATGTGTAGAATATGGAAATTAAAGAAAAAATGCCCTTCATATGTCCCCTGTGATTAATTAGTCCTTTTTCATTTTTGCTGTCCAAAGTACACCTGGGTGATGTACAAGGAAAAAGCAGCATGCATAAAAGATGTGTTGTGACCCAGGTCACTTCAAGAGATTAGATTTCTAGTTCTGTTGGACCAAGTTGTGCCACTGTATTCAGGGAAACAAACTACAACAAACTTTAAATTTCCTTGCTGACAGCTTTCCAAGATAACAGGCAGGAGGTCTGAGAAAGTGCTTTCTCAGAGCCTTGTGCTGGGATCTGATACTGGTAAAGCAAATGCTGCAGATGGAGGTCAGAGGATTAAGTAAGGAACATGTGCAAAACGGAGCAGCTGACCAGCGTTTCCCACCAGCAGCACCAGCCAGCACCCCTGCACTGCCTGCAGCTTGGTGCCTGCCCACTGTCAGACACCAGGCAGGGCTCCCCCACTCCTTGCCCACCTGTGGTACAGTGTGTGTTGTCCTTACCACCCAGGCAGCCTTGGCCTCCTCCAGATCTTCTGCCAGCTGAATCTCATACTCCAGACACTGGGGTGGTGTTTGGCCACCTGGTGGGCTCCATGCCACATGGAGCTCCTCAGCTGCAGACATGGAAACCACCAGCTGCTTTGGGGGTGAGGGCTTTACTAAAAAGGGGAACAGAAAGAGAGAAGAGGTTCATTCAGATAGCTCTTGGTGGAAAGGCTTCAGTTAATCACCATCAAACTCTCCTTCTTCCCCACTGATGGGATTCCTGAGCTCCCTTTGCTCTAAGCCACAGTGCTGGAGGAGAAGGATGTCACAGAGGGTGGAGGGTGGGTTATTTATTTTAGCTTGACACACATGCTGGAGTGGGTTATCACTCTGGGCTGCAGTTACAGGGGTTTTGAAACACTGGGGTGTGAGCACTGTGCTCAGCACATTCCCTTCACAGTGCAGCCAGGGCAGCCTCAGTCCCCACAGTGAGACAGTGCAGCAATGTTGGCCTGATACTGCATCCTGGGAAAGACACTGGTTTATGTCAGATGCACAAAGCCACACATGAAGCACATGGCAGCACTAATTGAAACCAGAAATCCTGCTCATTAGCCCAGTGGCTTATCTATTTATCTCCCTGGCATGTGGGTAAGTGCATCAGCATTGTAAGTGCCCATAATAAAGACAGAACACATGTAATGTTTGTGCATCATGCTATGCTTTGCTTCCTTTCCCTGTCTCTGATGGGTTTGAAATCCAGCTTTACTCTGGCAGGCCCCCTCACACCTTGCACTCAATTCTCCCCAGCCCTTAGCTGCATTTGAACAGCAAATCCTAAAGGTCTCTCCTGTGCTTGCAAGCAGAAGAGCAGCTGTTTCAATTCCATCAGGAGACAATGAAGCTATCTCAGTGGCTGCTAGAGCCAAAAGCCCCATAGCTGCTCTGACATCTGCCAGGCAGGCCATTTATGTCCCAGGCTGTCCAGCTGCCAAGTGCTCTTGGAGACACGCAGTGACTCTCCAGGGTGGGCGCTGAGTGGTGTTGCACACCAGCAAACATGCCTGGAAACTAAAGTCCTGTGTGGCACATACCACAGCCCCTTCTCTGGGGGAAATCCACTCAGACACCTTACAGCCACAAAAGCACACATTTGTTTGAGCCCCCTCATTGCAAGACATGAGCCTTGTGCATGGGGTGGCCATGTGGGTCCCCAGGGCCCTGCATTACCTAGGTTGTGAAGGCGAAGGGTGACGT
>NW_008656295.1:70924-72561 GCF_000695815.1 Acanthisitta chloris | reverse complement strand
GTTGACACAAAGGTTCAGATCCTGATATTCTGCCTGGCTCAGGTTTTGCAGCACGCAGCCAACATTTACACCGTGATCCTGAATGTAGTCGTCACACTGTGCTGCATGGTCCAGCCCCTCATACCTAGTGGTGTATAGGAAAACAGAAATAAAAGAAGGGTTTTTTAAAACTGGCACTGAGCCTCAAGTATTGCCTATATCCTACTCACACTTTGACTTTTGCACAGTGTTATAGGCAAAGCGTGGGGAGGAAAAAAATGTACATGCACAGAATTCCAGGCTGGTTTGTAGGCTGTGTCAGGCTCTCCTCAAGCCCATTCCTGGAGCACAAGAGACCTCACAAGGTGCCACTGTGTGAGTGGAGCTGGGGATGAATCTGGCCATGAAGACAGCCATCCCTCCCATGAGGCTGGATGAGACTCTGGAGCTGCAGAAAGGTACCCTCTCAAGCCAAAATCAAGTGGCTTTTGACAGGTGACATGTGCCATGAATGTAAGGTGTGTTACCAAGCTGCTCTGGCTCATTGCAGGTCTGTCCCAAGCCTCTACATGTGCATATAATGGAAACTCAGAGCTGGAGGGAGGAAGGGGTTTGCTGGTTATTAGCTAATATGCAGCCAAAACCCTGTTCTCTCAACCCATCTTCTGCTTTTGGGGGCTACTCCCCAAAGCTTAGCTGCTGGCTCCATCCTGGAAATGCTAAATGGTGTTTAAGGGGTTGGAATGGACCTTACATACCATGTAGTCCCAAACCCCTGCCCTGGGCAGGGACACCTCTCACTAGAGCAAGTTGCTCAAGGCTTTATCCAGCCTGGCCTTCAGCACTACCAAGGCTGAGGCATCCACAACTCCCTGGGCAACCTGTGTTAGTGTCTTTCCACCCTCTCAGGAAAAAAGCTTCTTCCTAATATCTAATCTAAATTTCCCCTCTTTCAATTTATACCCATTACTCCTTGTCCTGTCACTACAGTTCCTAACAAAGTTTCATGTTACATTTTAAAATTCCAGCTGGTTTAGTGCCCTTGAGGCAGGGCTAAATCTGGCCTCTAGTCCAGACCTAAGGAAAGTCTCCCTGCACAGCACATTATGTTTGAGGGGAAACTTCATGTGCCAGTACTATAAAAATTAGCTCACAGGGATCAAAGGATGCCACGGCTGTGTTTCCACCCAAAACAATGGGACCCACATCCAAATGCCTGGTTTTGTTACAGCAATTAAAAAGGGTTGGGTTTTTTTGGTGTTTGTTTTGTTTAGGCATGAATCAGGAATTTCCAGTTTCTTTCAAGCAGACCTCTACAGTTAGCAAAATGCTTTTAAATCAGTGTTTCTGCTTTGAAGACTATTTCCAAGAGCTACATGGAAACTCCTTAAAATGCAGCTATGTGTTTCTACACATAGCCCAATGGCATGAAGCCCAACCTAACTAGTCATCCTTTCCATAGTATCATAATAATCCTAAATCCACTAATTCTAGCCATGCTTTTCTTGCAGAACAGAATTTAGACAGCAGTACAAAAGAAACAGCTAAGAAACCTGGATTATTACCTTTTGGTAGCACATTTGCTGGTATGACATATGCTAACGCTATGAAAATATATTTGACTACTAAAACTGTTAGTTGCCAAGAAGCCCCACTCT
>NW_008656295.1:49561-70900 GCF_000695815.1 Acanthisitta chloris | reverse complement strand
GCTGAATCCTATCCTCTAGAGATTATATGCACTATGATCATGGAAAATGTGTGGCTAGAATGATTCAGGTCCATTCAGCAAAGGGAAAGCACGAGGCTTTGTGGTGGACAACATGCAGAAAACACTCCATGGGGGTGAGTAAAAGGAAAGGAGGGGGTGAGAAGGCATTCTCTGGTGAAGATCAGCATGACCCTGATTTTAAGAAAACAAGAAGGGATTTGGTATTTCCTTGCCAGAAGGCACATGTTGCTTTGGGCATGATTTTGGCTCATTCTGGGTGGACTGGGCAATAGAATTGCCAGCCATAAACGCATATTTACTGTGGCATTTTAGTACCCTGAGAGGTTCACTTGGTTGCTACCTGGATGCTTTTATATTTTCCTGATACCTACCAATAATATAGCCCATAATGTACACCACGAGGAGTGAGGGGACCTGGCTGCCAAGTACATTTGAGGTATTCCCAGTCATGATAGATGCAGTGGAAATTCTGGACCTCTGATTTCAGTTTTCCTGTCAAATGAGAAAGAAATAACCTCTATTTAGCAGCATACCAATCAGGGCCAGCAGAAATACCATTTTATGCCTTTGAACAATTATGCACTGCAGTTGAAAGAAAAGGAAGTAAAGAAAAAGAAGGCCAGTCAGCATTATTAGATAGTTTTACTGCTAAGTGCTCTGTTTCTTATAAAAGCCAGTTCACTTTTTTTTTCCTTCCTTATAAAAGTCAGTTCATCTTAGAGCAGAAAGATGCATAACTGATCTTTTTGTGCAGCAGTGGAGCTCATGCAGGGCAACCAAGCAGAGCTCGAGTACAGGCAGAGGGAAGCAAGCCCCGAGTAACCACAATCACAGCCAATGGAAGCAGAGATGCTCTGGTTTCCTATACCTTAACAAGCCCTGCAACCATCCAGCAACCCTCAGGCCAGCAGTGGTTCATGCAACAGGCTCATGCAAAGTACAAAACTGCACCAGGTACCACAGGCTGCTCCTAACCTTGCAGTGGAACCTGAAAGGTAGCATAAATCCAGTCACTTTCCACCTCCACATCACCAGTACACTGTCCTTTGAGCAGTGTCTGCACCTTCACTTCAGCAGTCCTGCTGAGGTCAAATCCAACCCTGATCTTTAGCTTCCTAGTAAAAATAACCTGGTTGAAAGACAGATTTTATAAGCACCTCTTCTGTCACTAGGTGTGCTGCAGAGTTCGCTGGCATTGCCCTTAGTCTAGTTGCAAGTTGGCTCATTTGTGTGCTTTAATGTTTCTTTACATGTATATCCTGCTTCATCTGCTTCTCCAGCCCTTTTGTACCACTGGCTGTGTTCAGCCTTGCTGCCTTGAGTCTCTCCACCCCCCAGGACATCAGTAATAAGAAGACAGAGCAGACTAATTTAAGGGATCCCCAGCAGCCAGGAGCACTAGGGACGGTCTGATGAGGATATTACTACAAATCCAGATAAAAGGCATTTGTTCGTGACATGAGATAATCAGAAACAGAGGAACAATGAGTCCTGTAATGGATGGTTCCCCTAGGAGGCACAACCACACCCTGCAAGGATGGAGCAGTAGCCAGGCAGCACAGTGTGGGGTCACCACAATGTGGAATGTTTTTGTACCCTCTCTGAAGGTTTTTCTCTTTTTTATGCCTCACACTTACTCTCCTTTGTGCAAGGAAAACTAAGTTAACAAGAGTTACAACAAATGACAATAGAGAAAGTGTCACATTACCCAAGTAGGACAGAAGTAACATGCCATGAACTGCACCCACGTGCTGCAGCAGGAACTGCGAAGGCACAGTCCACAGTCAGGATTTTCATCAGCAGTTCCCAAGTGCCCTGTTGAGCCAGATGTTTCTAACAGACATCAATGATGTTTGCTGTTGCAGATGTGCAGTGAATATCTTTCAGACTGACTCTTCCTCATGACCTTATCTGGGGTCAAGCTTTTGGCAAGGTGTCAGAGGTGATTTTTTTCTAGTCTGTAGATCTGCCTTGTCTAAGACACTTTTATTACTTGAGATTTAGGGAATTCCAATGTGGGGTTTTTAAGTTTTATTTGTTTTGAATGCCAGTTAAAATCATCATAGAAGAATCTGCACAGGGTTTCTCCTCTCCCCATTCCATTCACCTTCCTAATCCTGCATCAGCTTTCATCTTCTAAGCACTCCCAAAACATGCTTCTACAACCCTTCCTGTGCCTGTCTGCTATTGCCCTGCTACACATCAAGGAGAGAACACTGACAACTGTATCATAGAGCTGAGTTAGAGTCAACCATATCTAAAATACAGAAGTAAATAGTAATTAGAAACATCCTTCTGGATAAAGGGAATGGTCGAGCATTGAGCTAATCAGTGAAATGTAACTTTTATTTATTCACCACTTTGCATCCCTAAGGATCTGTTGGCATGGAGTTTCAGTTCAAACCCTGTAATGACCTGTGCAGAAAGTGCTGTGCCTCTTAGAATGAGAAATGTTATTGGATGTTATAGGATTTTTTCAGACTGCAAGCACCCTGCCCTCTGACAGAAATAGCCTCTTCCCTGGCTGCTGGGGCTGTTATGTTTCAAAATATATTCCCCTTCGGCAAAAGATTCAAACCACTGGAACAGCCCGGCTTTTTCGAAAGCTGGAACTACTTTGGTACGCCTCCTCCTTGAAATGGAAACAAACCTGTGCAGGAACTAAAGGCAGAACAATGGCCTGGATTTAGGAGGATTAACTCATGCTTTGCCTTACCTTCCAGTCTCCATCACCAGCATTGCGGTATTCTAACTTGTATTTTACTGTGCATTCATTGAAGGTTTGTACACTGGGTGGAGGTTTCCACTCTATATCAAGAGAACCTAGGAGTCCAGGGTCAGTGATCTGAAGGTCTCGTGGGGGAGCAACTACATTACAAACAAAGCAGAGTTTAAAACAGAGTGTAAAGGTGAAGAAAACAAACATAAAACAGTGGTGAAATATGTTGTGTGAGAAAACCAGCTGCTGGATGTGGAGGGACGCGCTGCTGGTCCAGGTCCAGCCCCGTTCTCACCAAACATGCACAAGCTCTGCTCCTGCCCAGCCCAAACCCCCCCAGGTTTTGCTGGTGCTTGAAGAAAATACTCAAGGACCATGGAAAAGGCCAACGAATGCCACTTCTTTGGCACTCTTTTTCCAGTTGTTTTAAGTGAAACTACTGTCCTGGGATGACCTTTCAAGTCCTGTATTTGCTTGCCTTTAACTCATGATATTTACTGACTGTCAGGACAAGTATCTCTGCAAACATTGTGTTCAGCATGTACACCAACGTAGGATAACAGATCACAGCATGCTGTCAGGGAGATTTATAGTCCTTAATCATAACCAACCCAAATCATCCCTATTGCTTTAAATATTCCTTTCAAGTATATTGAAGATTAATGGGGGAAAAAGCAACAACCAAGAACCAAACACGACACAGACACAGAGCAAAATATTTTTAGAAGAAAGTATTATTCTCGAAGTATGAACAAGCCTTCTTACACCTAGTTTCTTACACATCTGTCCATCTGGGACCATGCTCAGGAACATTTATGTATCTGACCAGTATTTTTATTTGATAACTCTATATCAAACAATATATTCTCCTTGCACCAAAGGCAGTTTGGGCTCTTTTCAAATTGTCTCAGAAAACTATCCACTAAAGACAGGACATATTTACACAATTGATGACAGGTTTATAAATCAGTCACACACACACATATACAAGGAAAACTTTGAAGGACTAATTTCATAAAGGGGCCCAGTTAACATGAAGCAGGCATTAGACAGTGACACAAACAGCATGCTGGGTTTTACCTGTGGTGTGGGAGGAAGAGGAGGTCACCACACAGCCCCACAGCAGTGCCACGGAGAGAATGTAAAGCCTTTGGGGAGCCATTCAGAGGTTGGTGGTCAGGGGTTCCGCTGGACGGCGTGTGGTTCAGAAGAGCAGTCCTGCAGCATGTGAGCAAGGGGGCTGGGGAAACAAAGTGGGGTTCAAAGGCTTCAGCACATCAGTGGGGCCCTGGTATTCCCTCTGCAGGCTCAGCACTGACAACAAAAGCCTATTTACTCGTTCACCAAGTCTGATTAATCATTTCCCAGAGGACTTCTATTTGTAACTTTTTTGTGATGGCAACACATGAATTACTTTGGCTTCATTTGAAATAGTTTCTGGCTAGCTAAGCACACACCAAAGTCATGTCATCCTGTACTTCAGTCACCAAGCTGTCTGTGGCATTTTTTTTTAGTGATTCAACCAAGTGACTGACCCCCCACCATAGGAAGTGTCTGGGACTGATAACATTTCATTTTAAATAACCCAAGGCAGAATGCCTGAGCCCTGCCTTATCCAATGAACAGACACATCATGCAACTATCACCAGATTTTGGTTTTCCTGTTCCCTGATTTGATAGGAATGCTTGGAAGCCAGGCTGGATAAAGCCTTGAGCAACATGTTCTAGTGGGAGGTGGCCCTGCCCAGGGCAAGGGGTTTTGACTAGATGATATATGTAAGGTTCATTCCAACCCCAAAACATACTATGAAACTATGAATCTATGCATGCTTGCAAGAATTCTTCTTAGTGGTCATGATAATTTTTGAAGGGGACACATTTCTCTTCCTGAGCATGTCTGCTGGAGGGAAGATGGGAATTGAGAGGGAGAAGAGCTGTTTCTGGGCAGGGAGCTACTCCTTCCTTCTGATTGCATGCTGAAGGTGGGTAAGAATTACTGCCTACAAACACACCAGCCAGAAAGCAGATGGATTACAAGTTTTTCTTTTTTTTTTTGCATATAGATAGAGGTACAGGTATAGACTAGATAGAGAGGGGAGTGAGAGAGATACATAGATTAGATATAGATATAGCTACAGATATAGGTATATACATAGACATAGATTTAGATATTAATCTTTCTGAAAGCCTGAAGCCACTGCTCGAACATGGCAACATCTATGTGAGCATGCTATGCATCACTGAGATCCTTCCAGATCACAAACTCACTTTATATTGCCCATGAAACCTTGGCTAAAGCAGGTGAACTCCTAGTTCATACTCTGGCATGACTGCTTACTCCTCAGCACCCATAGCTACAGTGCAACCACATGAAATTGGGGGTCTGACCAATGGCAGAACTACAAGTGAGAGACACCTTTAGATATCTGAGGATTGGGCTCAACAAAGACCCCACCATTGGAAAAAGTGGCTCAGAGGAGCCAGAGGAGCCAGGTTGTGCTGGTGAAGGGGTATGTGTTTTATAAACTAACCAGAAATTTTAGCTGGCAATATATAGCAGCAACTAAAAAGATACATCCATTTTAACAGCTGATTTTCAATTTTAACTAATATCAAATCCCCCCAAGTCCATCACATAATTATCATTATTACATCACATGCTGTTATTACAGCAATGATCAACACAGTAATTTTTCTGTTTCAATGTGAGATGAGAATATGTGGAGAAGTTCCAGTCATTTCTTTACGTATCAAACACACCATAAAACTTGTGTCAGTACAACCCTGGCTGTATGCATAAGTCTCTGTCTCAGAAAGGTCTCGTAATTCAGTCCAAGGCTGCAGTGATACGAAGAGCTGTCTTACAGAGCTGGGAAAAGCAGCAGCTGTAACTCAGAGCTGGTGAGTAGCACCATCCAAGGACTGTGCGTGAATGTTAGCAGAGAAAGTTTTATTCATTTCCAGTACAGTTACTTTGAACATATTCATATGGTTTCACCAGGCAAGTGAAAATCAAGGCTTTCACAGAAAGATTTAAAACCATCGAAGTGCTCCTACCCAAACCTTGAAGTGCATGGGAGCCCATCTACCTCTGGAGTGCTGAGCATCTTGGCAGCCTCATGGCTCCTCTGCTCAAAACTTTGTATTTTGTAGAAATCAAAACTTCTTATTTTGTAGAACTCTTAAGAGGTTTTAAGAGGTCTGTCTGTTCCCCTCAGGGATCAGATGCCACATTGCAATCTTTTGGCACTTGCCACGTGATCAGAGGCTTTACCAACGAAGCACCACAGGGATCATTGCTGGAATTGATGAGGTTCTGGTATAAATTCACACTATAACTGTGCTCAAGCAGACCAAAGGTATGTTTGAAACATTTAAATGATTCATTAAAATGAAAATCAAATGGCATAATCAGTGAGGCTGCCTGCTGGAGGCTGCCTGAGCCCCTTGCAGCACTGGCAGCACACGGCTGCCCCCAGCAGCTGGAACCCACAGCCTCACACCTCACTGTGGCCCCACACACCCACACACCCACACAGCTACAGCCAGAGGGCCCAGGGCCAGTTCCACTGTGACCCATCCCGGTGCCTCTCCACAAGCTGGCTGGGTCTGCTGGCTCTGGAGCAAATCCAGCCTCTCCTGGCTCTCAGGGCTCTGCAGGAAACACAGAGATTTATCCATGCCCTTGCCCCTCTCCTGTGGGCTGAGATTACCATAGAATCATAGGATTTTTTTAGGGGTTGGAATGAACCTTAGAGATCATCTAACCCCAACCCCCTGTCCTGGGCAGGGACACCTCCCACCCGAACAGGTCGTTCAAGGCCTCATCCAGCCTGGCTTTGAACATTGCCAGGGTTGGGGCAGCCACAGCCTCCCTGGGCAACCTGTGCCAGTGTCTCACCACCCTCACAGGAAAAAACTTTTTTCTAATATCTAACCTAAACTTCCCCTCCTTCAATTTGAACGTGTTACCGCTTGCCCTATCATTGCAGTTCCTAATAAAGAGTTCCTCTCCAGCTCCCTTGTAGGCCCTTCAGATATTGAAAAGTTGCTATAAGGTCTCCACATGACCTTCTCTTCTTCAGGCTGAACAGCCCCAACTTTCTCAGCCTGTCTTCATAGGGGAGATGCTCCAGTGCTCTTAGCAACTTTGTGGCCTCGTCTGGACTTGCTCCAACAGTTCCATGTCCTTCTTAGGTTTAGGGCACAGAACTGTGCACAGTATTCCAGGTGAGGTCTCGTGAGAGCAGAAGGGAAGAATCACCTCTTTTGTCCTGCTGCCCACACTTCTTTTGATGCAGCCCAGGATTCGATTGGCTTTCTGGGCTGCTAGCACACACCACAGCTCATGGTGAGCTACTCATCATTATCAGCCATGACTCTTGTACACCCTTGCCTGTCACTTCCTTTCCCTGCATCACCCTGCAAGTCCTTCCTTGCCCCCAGACTGAAGCACCTTTTGCGAGGAGCAGGTGCTTCACCCACACCTGGCTTGCCCCAGGTGGGAACTCTATTATGAAATACACCTTGCTGAAAAAGAATACAATGATTTCTGTAGCTGTACTAAGGATCAGCCACGGTCATGGCCAGTAATACATGGGTCTGTTATCTCCATTTTGCCTTGTGTGAGCTGAAGGAAGTTGGCTGCAGCAACTTCCCTCCAGGAGGGATAATGAAGGATGTTTCAGAAAGGGCAGGGCTGTGGTGCACAGGCTGTGGCTGAAGCTGGATCTTCCCATGGCCAAATTCTGGCATATTGAGAAACAGTTCAGACATACAAAGAACATGAGGAACAGCATCAGGGACTGGAGCAGTGCTTCAAGTAAGGAAGAAAACTGCCCTCCAAGTACCTCTATAAGACTTTCTGACTTACGGCCCAAATATGTTGTCACTTCCTAGCTGTAGTCAATGGGAAAGCTTTGGAGCAAAAAAACAGGATCAGGCCCCTTTCCACCCATCAGGTGTCCTCTCCATTCCACTGTGTGTATGCAGGTAGACACACTGCCAGCCTGCTGTCTTGGCCATGCACACCTGAGGGAGGTGTGGTTACTTTTCAATGTGAAGATGTTCCCATCACTTCAAAGTCATTTGCTTCTGGCTCCAATAGGATGCTGTGACTGTAGGTGTCAGTGGAAAGAGCATGATCATTCTCTGCACTTTTGAACTTCTTGAACTTTCAAGACAGTTGCAAGGAAAATTCCAGAAACTTTCAACCTTCTGCTATGCTAAAGTTAGAAAGTGAGCCCTTATGTCAGATTATAGCAGCTGGCTCCAAGAACAGATACCAGGTGCTGTGTGCTGGGTGAGACCACAGCTTTGAAAACAGAGATGAGTGTGAGGAAGAGTACACAAACTATCAAGCCAGTTAGTCCTGCCAGGTGCCAAAGAGAGCTCTGGAGTGGGAAAACAGGAAGCCCATGACCCACCAATATTCTGTTCTGCAGTGTCATTTGGTTGGGAAACAGCCCACAAGACCATGGTTGCTCATGGTTGGAGACCACTGAACAGGTGAACAGTCCCTTGCTTCTCATCTTTTCAAAGCAAAAAGTAGCAGAAACAGGTAGTGCCAACCCAGTTGCCTTGAGAACCCTGTGAATTTTGTGCCAACCCAGTTGCCTTGAGAACCCTGGTAAAGGGTAAAGGGGTTATGGGAGAGTTCTTCCTTCACTGAAATTGCACAGTGCTGGCTGTTTCCTTCTTACTTTCTGCAAAGGATGGGGGAAAAAAGTTGCTTGCTGCTGGTAAATGTATGGCCCTGTTTTCAGAGTTATGCAAGATTAAAATTTAACATTCATGCACTCTCATTGTGTAAGCTGTTTAAGCAGAAAAGGTCACGTTGGACAGATCATTTGAAACAAATGAGAAACACTTGCCAGCAGGGTGAATGCCAGTTCCCAAGTGCTCTAGCACTGGGTCAATTCCTGAGAAAATTAGGTTGGAAAAAAACACATAGTTAGGATTTGCAGCAATAGGGATCCACAACATAACCAGCAGTGCTGGAGCACCCAGGAAGGAGCTGTGAGTGCAGCTCTGTGCTGAACAGTGTCTGCTGGTCCAGCCTCCCCCAGCCACCCTCCTGCCCAAATCAACTCCTTTGGCAAAAGACAGGTGCTTTTCTCTTCCTTGCCTCACACCATTGCACTAGTACCTGTGCTTGTGCTGTTTTCCTCCCCCTGCCAGTGTTAGCGCAACCTCCAAGCTGGTCCTGGAGGACATCAGCTGGAGGCACACTGGAGACAATCCATGCCCTGTTCCACCAATGCTGAGTGGAGTGCAAGACATCAGTGGCTCAGGGCACACCTCTGACTAGGCCACGTGCTCAGACCTTGGCTTGTACCCACTGCAGCTGTCAGCAGTGCCCTAGCAAGCTGTGGGACAGAAAGGGCAAATCCCTGCATGTGCCAGACCAGAGCCTCATGGCCTCGAGGGCAGGGCAGGGACAGGCAGGACTTTCGCGTCTTGCTAACAGTTCTGCAAATGGGGTTAAGTTGCAAAAAACTTCTTCTTCATAAAGTGATGATAAGCTCATGGAAAAATATGTAAATAAAAGCAGACCAGCTCTGGCTCACCAGCAAGCCCTGCATGCAACTGGGAGAATGCCCAGGCAAAGCTCTGTGCACTGAGCTGTCCCCAGGCTCCATGGCTGGCATTGCTGCTGGCTGGGCTCATCCCTTCACTGCTGTGCCCTGCACCCACCTTTCCTCAGAGCCTCATGGGACCAGCAGCAAGACACCCCTTTGCCCAGCAACAGGTAAAGCCACAGGGATTGTTTCCTGTTTGGTTGTCTGCCTTCCCTGTTGCAACTGGTTTTGGAAGATGACTTGTCTGGTTTGTTCATGAATGAGATTTTTTGGGATTTGTCAGCTGGGTGAGTGACTCCTTTAGTCACTATGTGCTCAGGAACATCTCACAGAAGCTTCTTCCTCCTCCAGGAGCCTGGTCAGGCCCCAGAACCTCTCAGCTGCTCTGCAGGGGTAAGATTAATAAAAGCACTAAAAGCCCAGGGAAGGCAAACTTTTAAAGGTGCCTCCAGGCTGAATAACATGTTTCAAAGAGCAGAGAAGGCCCTGATCTGGGTTCCTGGACTCTGACAGATACACAGGTGCATACAGAAATTCAAAAGCACTTCTGTACAAGTCTGGTTGTTTGAGGAAATAAAGGAAGAGGAGCATCATTGCTGAAATATTTCATTGGAAATGGCAAAGTGGTTGGCAAAAATCATTAATGGAGCTAAATACCCTCAAAAGGGGCCAAATCATTTTCAGTTAAAATATATTTGATATATTCATTCCAGTCAGTTGTGCCAAACTTGTTCCGTTAAGCAATCCATTGTCATCCAAGATGAAAATATTGGGATGCAATAGTTCAGAATAAAAGCTTTGCCAATCACCTCTGTGTTTAGAAGCAGCTTCATATTCAACAAAATAAAAACGAAAAGGCTCCAGCTATGAACAGACCATTTGGTATGGAATAGCATGTTTCATTTGATCTAAAGGGATGGTTTTGAAATTGCCAGTGGCATGAAAAATCAATGACTTGTAAAAGCCTCTTAACTGACTCATGTTTCAGGGAAGCCAGGCTCTCTTAAAGAGCTTGCATTAAACAGTCTCTTTCCAAGGCGCCAGAATAAAGGACAGAAATTCCAAACAGACCTATGGCCTCCAACACAGCATTTTGGATTGCACTGGGAAGAGGATGTCACCATGAGGAGACATGCTAGGAAGAGGAGCATGAGGCAGTAGCAACAGACTGACTGTTGCAAGAAAAAAATCCTTTCTTTGCATTAATAAATTAAACTCTTATAGCTGTCATGGGACTTTAGGAAATGATGGAAGGAATCCAGACTCTCTAGCAATGCCCAATGTCAATATTTATTTTTGTGTTGAGTGGAGACCTCAGTTTTCCCTATTTTCTTGCTGATGGTTACTATTCTGGATTAGAGGGCATCTTAAAAAGGGACAGCAGCTGCTTGAATGTCGCTGTACCACGTAAGCCAACAATGCAGCTACTGGCTCTGCTGAAATCTTTGTTTTCTGTAATCAGTGCTGTTCCCAGAAAGACTCATCCAGCTGAAACCAAATGTCACACACTCCCTCTGCCTTCCGACTGACTCCGTGGGAAGTTCTCTGCTGCGAACAAGGCTCCCCTTATGCATTTACATCATCAGTTTCCTGCAATTCCTGATGAGATGATTTCTGTGCTGAGAATGTCTCCTGATTTGGGAGCACACCCTGACCAAAGTGACCACAACCTGATGGTTCCAGTCTTCAGACTCAGTTGCCTTCTGCTCCTCCAGTAATTTATTCCACAACCTGCACGTGCCCTTTGCCCACACAGGGACTTACTTTCCAGTACAGCTGGACTTGGCCTGGGGTTTTAGCAGAGAGGATAAGAATAATTTGGTGACACAGTGGCAGGTTTTAAGAAAGAATTTGGTGATTGGGTTCTACCTTGGCACACTAGTGCATGTAAAGCTTTTGTAGAAAAAAAATACAAGGCAGCTGAGGATACGGCCAGCATTGACCAATGTGTGTAGCTGTGCCTGGGAGCCAGTCTGCAGGAAAGGTGGGCTTCAAGGGCTGGGGTAGGCTGGGGAGATACTGGGGACCAGCAAGCTGGAATGGGATCAGGAACACAGTCTGGCATGACAGAGCCTGAATTTTGCCACTAAATGAACCATGGCAATAGAGGAAGAACCGAAATGAAGACACAAAGCTGGCAGAGCAACAACTGCTAACAAACAGGTCATGAATACATCCAGAGAACATTGTAAAAGAAGGTTAAAACTATCCCCAGAACAGAAAGACTCTGTCACAGGTCCCAGCAGGAGTTGGGGGGACAAAGAGCTACTATGCGTGCAGACAGAGCTCTGCTACCTGCTCTTGGCAGACCTTGCTGCTCCCAGCACTGTGAGCACTGGCTGCAACTGGGTCCTCTTTCAATTTACCCCCATTACTCCTTGTCCTATCACTACAGTTCCTAGCAAAGAGTCCCTCTCCAGCTTTCCTGGAGCCCCTTCAGATACTGAAAAGCTGCTATGAGGTCACGACACAACCTTCTCTTCTCCAGGCTGAACAGCCGCAACTTTCTCAGCCTGTCTTCATAAGGAAGGTGCTCCAGTCCTCTGATCAGCTTTGTGGCCTCCTCTGGACTTGCTCAACAGCGTTATGTCCTTCTTATGCTGGGGACACCTGAGCTGTGTGCAGTATTCCAGGTTTGGCCTCACAAGAGCAGAGTAGAGGAGAAGAATCAGCTCCCTTGACCTACTGCCCACACTCCTTTGGATGCCCACACTCCTTCCAGCATATGATGCTTGCAGGCATTACATCAGCAACCCTACTGACCACCTGTCCTGCCTTGTACCAGTTTCTTCCCTAGCAGCATTTTCCCCCAAAAGTAGATTTGTGTTCTGTCTATGTTTTTTAATCTTCCTAACTCAACGTGCCAGGTTTCACAGCACAGGGGTAATTACTTCCAATCTTGTTTTCAGGTTGCTCCAGAATTAAATAGACAAATAAAAAAAAAAAAGGTTGAGAGTGGTTATTAAAGCAGAAACATTCCACATGAAGTGCTGTCACAGCAGTTATGAAAACAAGCCTGACAGCAGAGCAGTGTTGGCCCTGAGAGTGTGGATGGGGAAGGTGATGTGATGGGCAAAGCAGCATTCCTGACATGCAGAGCCCAACTGCCTCAGATGGCACCAGCACTGACAGCAAAAGGAGCTGGTGCTCCAACTCCACATTCAGGCCATCTTAAGGCCTCTTGGCTTTGCCTCTGCTTCATCTTTTAAAATTGATTTTTTTCCTCAACAATCTTCCAAGCCTTTGGGATAAGCAAATAAATTTCCCTTTCCTTCTCCTTTAAACTCTGTCCAGTGTCTTGTACTGGAGAGTTTACAGAGATGTTGGCAGAGGCTTTCTGGTGCTATTACTGTGCAGTGAGACTAATAAATGAAAAGACATATGTTCTGTACAGCTGAATGCTCTGACCTGGAGTGCCAGGGGATCTGGCAAGTCCCACTCTTCATTTTTTTCCTCTTGCCTTTTTCTCCAGTGGGGATGTGACACTGCCACTGCCCTGGGCAGGGCAGGGTCTGCGAGGGGCTGAGCAGCTCTCTCTCCCACAGTCACTGCTGGGCCCCAGCACCTGCAGGGCAGGTACATCCCACAGGGAGACCAGGAGAGCTGAGCACCCCTGGGAGGCTGGCTGGGAGAAGTGGTCCTTCCCCCATAACAATTCAGCCTGTGAGTCCTGGAGGCACGTTGCAGCCAGAGTCTGTTCCTCCTCCTCTGATCCTTTACTGGTGTGAGCAGGATCTGACAGCCAGATCCAGAAGGATGAGAACAGGATCAGTGCATGAGCAGAGGACCAGGCACACACAGGACAAAGGGCAAGGTCCAGATCATCATCACAAACTGGTCCTTGAACCCTGAGCTGTAACCACGAGCATTTTCCCTGGGGGCTGGTGGTTTTCCCAGTGTCTGAAGGGACAGCAGTACTGGCATGCTCTGCCATGCCTTCTCCATCCTTTATGGTGACCAGGAATCACCAATGCAAACAGCAGCCCAAGCCTTTATGGCTCACATAAATATCTTACTGGTGTTGAAAGCTGCTTTGTTAAATGTTATACTAAAAATAGAAAGTTTGGCCTGATAATGAACAAACAGGCAAGAAAGTCTTTAAAAGAAGGGGGTGGGAAAAGACACTCCAAAAATGCTGAATGGATTTGTTCTTTTCAGATGTAGATCTTTGACACCTTCGCCAAGAGAGAAGTATTAACCCAGAGTGACTGCTTGGTCAGGAACAGCTGCTGACAGCCCTTGTCAGCAAGCCAATACTGATTTAAGACAAGTACTGTTAATTATTTATAAAGATGTTTAAATCCTGCCATAAACAGAAAAATATGAGAAGAGACTTACATTAGGAATGACCACAAGAAGAGTTTCAGGACAACCACAATGGTTTGAAAGGGATGAGACACATACTGGTGCAACAATGGTGTAAAAACACACACACACCCCCACACCCTTGTCTGAAAATCTACAATTTAAGCAGATTGCTAATTATTAATTAAATAGTAAATAATAAGATTAATGATTAAGTCTTGAAATGTAAGGTCTTAAAATTCAATTTTAAGAACTCTAAGCAGATACACCCAAAGTTACTCCAAGAACACAAACATTGGCACCACTTAAAAATAAAGAAGTGTGGAAAAGCCTTTCAGATTTATATAGAAATCATGGTAGGCATGAATCCTTATTCTGCACTAGACCTGAACAGTCACATTGAGTTTCAAACACACAGAGAAAATAAAATCATAATATAAAGCAGTTACACCTTACCATAACACGTTGAGATTTTCCTTTGAGCCAGGTAACTTGCAAGACAAAATTTTTATTAGCTCTTAGAAGAAGAAAACTGAAATAACAAAACGGAAGAAAACGTCCTGCATGTTTCTGTTTCTGAAGAGTAAGTGTCAAGCAGCTGCATCTGAAGAGCCAGGCTGAAAGTGTTCTGTGTATAGGATGCACATGAAGAAATAGGGAACCACTGCTCACAGGCGTCTGCTCAACATCCCCTCCCAGGCAGCAGAGTAAGCACATTACACACGAGTTAGAGCAAACAGCCCCACACAGCGATGTGTGAGGGATTTTCCTGCCACAAGATGCAATCGATTAGTGTGGACTGAAATGTTTTGTGGTTCCAGCTGATTTCTGACAGACCCCTGCTCACAGCAGCCCCTGCCCAGGGACGGAGCACAGGCAAACCCCTGGCAGCAAGGGGCTCACTGTGGGCTCTGAGGGCTGTGCTAGGGGCTCTGTGGGGAGCAGTCAGGAAAACCTTGACAATCCTGGCTGGTCTTGGAGGGTGCAGCACTCTACCTCTCAACTGGAACACAGTGACTGCTGCAGCTCTGCACATCCTGGGCTAACATCAGCCATGCACAGCCAGGTCTCCACAGGCAGATGACAGTTGGACCTCTGAATTTGTGCAGAAAAAAAACAACCAAACACAAGCGTAGGAAAGTAAGACATTTTTTATTAAATGGGAAATTCTGTCCTTTGCTTCCCCAGGGTCCTTTCAAACTGCATTAGTCTCCTCCATTATGAAGTAACCACACTCTATTGTTATTTCTTATGAAATATGTTTTCACCAAGGTCCTGACCAGTCAACTGACTGCTGCTTTCAGACAGCAACACAACAGATGGAAAAACTGCCTCAACTGGTTACACGCAGATGTGAAGCTGGTGGGATGGAGCTGGTTCACTGAGAGCTCAGACCTCACATGCTGAGGAAGGTGATGGCTCTTCAGCTATAACGAAGCATGATGAAGAAGGACTTGCTGGCAGGACTTTCTGCTCTCCAAGGAGCTGCAGGTACAGCTCTTTGGTCTTCCCCAGCACCAACTGGCCAGAGCAATCAGGAGGAGGTTAGATTTCACTGCTGCAATTTGGCTTGTGGATGCTCTTACATAGGTTTGTTCTGCGACAGAAAATTTGATTAGGGAAAAAGGGTTGACCAGCCCCTTCTGGTAGCACTTAAATCCCCATACAGCCCAGGAGCAAACATTGGGTAACAGTGAAAAGGAAAGCAGAGGAACAGTAATCCAGGGAAGATTGATGAGCTACACGGCTGTCTGCAAAGCATTACTGGCAAGATGCCTTCCTCCAGCAGCTGCTGCAGGACTGCAGTGTGCCGAGGAGGGCAAGAACAGGATACACACAGCCTTTCAACAGGGTGGTCTGGCTAGTCCAGCTCAGCTGTGCCTGAAAAGGCAAATTGCCCTCTGCCACTCTGGGAGTGGGAGAGACCAGTTCTGGTCAGAGGTGTCCCTAGGATGTTGGGGTCAGAAGACTTTGCCAGATAATGTATCAACAATTCATAGCACTGATAAAGAATTAGATCATTGTGACCAGACTTGAAGATAACACTGCTCAAAGCTCTACAAAACCACAGCAGATTTCCAAAGCCAGAGCCCTGGCTGGATCATTCCTAAACAAGTCTCCTGATGATCCTCTTTAGCAGGGACTGTGTTGGGCTTGCCTTTTGGAGAAGTTCACTGAGCAGCATTTGCACCAACCACAGCCTTTTACTTTGAGTTAAAGAAATCTAAGGAATTCTGTCTGATATTAATCAACAGTGTTTGATTCCTCATGGATAAAGGAGTGCTAAATTGCCAAAGCCAGAAATCTGATGTCATGGAGGACGTGCAGTTAGCAATCCAGCAAAAAAATGAATCAAGGAACTACTGAAGAGCTATAAAGCAATGACTTAATGGCTCGGTCCTTGCAGAGACACTACTGCAAAGCCCAACAAAGCAACAAATGCCTGAGTTCCCAGTAGGCAACTGCTGAGCATGCAGAGCTTGTAACACCCAACGAGCTACCTCCTCGAAGGACTCCTGCAGCTGAAAGTCAGGTGTATCTCAGTGTCCATGGTTTGTTTGCCTGAGTAAAGGCACTATCCCTGTAATGGCTGGATGTAGGTTTGAGTCCTCAAACACACAGAGAGCTTGTAGTGTCAGGATAAGGGGGAATGGCTTCAAGCTGAAAGAGAGCAGATTTAGATTAGGTATGAGGAAGAAATGCTTTACTGTGAGGGTGGTGAGGCACTGGCACAGGTTGCCCAGAGAAGCTGTGGATGTCCCATCCCTGGAAGCTGGATGGGGCTCTGAGCAGCCTGGTTTAGAGTGGATGGTGTCACTGCCCATGGCAAGGGGGTTGGAACTACGTGATATTTAAGGTCCCTTCCAACCCAAACCATTCTATGATTCTATGCTCAGTGTCTGAACTCCCTAGCAGTTAATTTCAGTTTACAGGAATGCTGCAAGCCCAGTCTTTGGAAAGCCCACTGCTTCCAGCTCTCAGCAGGAGACCAGAGCAAGGCATCTCACCCTCACAAGTTGTTCTCACCCTGCCTGGTTGTGCAACAATTCACAGTTTGCCTTCAGTGAAATAAATTATCACATTTGCTGTGATAAATGCTATGTCCACAAGCAAAGTGAGGGAAAATGCAAGAGAGTGTAGTTCCTAATCAAAACAATAAAGTTCTCCTTCTGCATTTCTCATGTTTGGGTACAGTTAAAGGCAGTCCCACCTCCAAAACAAACCCAAGTTGGAATAGTTAAATTGCAGATCTGTTACTGCTGGGAAAGAACTAGCATTTGCTCCTGTTTCACCTTGAAGGCAGGGCTCAAGCAGTTCAGAAATTGCTTTTGCAAACAAAAATATTGGCTAACACCTAACATCTGAAGTCTAATGCTTGAGCAATACAGAACTCCTACAGGTACAGGCTCTTGTGGGTGTGCAGTATTAAGTTCAAAGACCATCATGTCATTTGCTACTTATTCCCTTTTCTGACTTTCACTGGTGTTGTGCTCTGTTGTTGGGGCTTGCAGTATGCTATTAAGAATTGACTTTGTAGATTTGAGTAATACTATAGAGATATACAACAGGAAAAAAATATTTCATCAGACATTAAGAAATAGACTAATAAATCCTTCATCAATTGCCACTTACAAGATGGATTTTAGCTGGTGGAGGACAATTTGTCTTAATAGAGGAAAGAAAAAGTTTGACATTAATGAAGGATCTCATAGTTTTCCTGCTTTTGTAAAAGACATTCCTTAATCCAAGTGTGCAGCAATCTACACTCTTCAAAACTCAGTTGTGCTCTCCTAAATTCCTCATAAGTTGACTGAGCAGTGACTTTACAATGAACTTTTACTCCAGCTACAACCCTGAATCCTGAAGAGTTTCCTTCTTCTGGAACATCTCCCAGTCCGATATCACCTGCCTCTGCAGAAAGCTCCTGGGAACACACTGCAGCAACAGAGGCACCTGTGATGCTTTCTTAGTAAAGTCCTGCTGCCCACTAAGACCCTCAAGACATTAGATCTCTTGATCCATGCATTGGCTCAGCCCAAACCATATGATACGACTCCTTATAAACCAAATTATATTTAAATGAGCATGGTTTGAAGAAAAGTCATATTTGGTTTTGGACATTGAGCCATTGAATGGTTATGCCTTCGCTGCTCCAGGGCATCACCTTTAATTCCACAGGCTGGGATTGCAGGTAGCAAAGGACAGCAGTACCTGCAGTCTCTGCTGGTTCAAGAGCTGCCAGTTCACCCTGCCCTGCGCCTTGGGTGCAGGGCCAAGCACTGGGGATACTGTACTGGTTGTGTATGTGCTACAGAGGAGAGGAGAAGGGTCTGGAGGGAGAAGAGAGTGGGCTGCCCAGCACAAAAGGGATGGTGCTCCAGAGACAAACAAGCCACAGCCTTGGCTTATCTTTCAGCCCATAGCATCTGTCCCTCTTGGACTCCCTATTTTATAGCCTGAGAATATCAAGCATGAAGCAAATCTTCCTGTATATTTATGTTTAATGTCTGTGAATGTCTGGTACAGAACACATTCATCAGAGGTCAGAAATTCTTCCCCACTGAGAAAGCCTGGTCAACAAAATACAAGTTCACCACTGTCTCCTTCCTGCTGGGAGGGAGGCAAGTAAATAAACTCCCCAGCCTTAACCACTTTTGACAGTCCAATTTCAGATGCCTTATTTTGATTTGAAATTTGTCTCCTACACTCTTTTAAAGATTTCTGGCCTGCAACAACACTTTTTGTGGCACCACAATGCATGAACAGTCCACTCAAACCTGTGACCCTAACTAAACACTGTGAAGTGTGAGGCAGGGTAAAAAAATGCCTTTGGATTCCTTTGGTCCATCAAAATCACAGCATGCCTGACAAATTAACCAGCAATACAGATACATTTTAATTATCAATCCAGCTGTTCATTTTGGAAATATCAGAGTATACTCATTTGTGAAGAAACATCCCACCCTCTGCTCTGCCAGCTGACAGAGGCACCTGTGTGCTCCCCAGCCATTTTCCTAAAAAAATTGTGCAATTTGGCACAAATCACCACCCACAGCTGTCTAAAACCTGCTGGCTGGCCAGTACTTCCTACGGCACCATCCTGGGGAGCCCAGAGCTGGCAAGAAGGGCAGGACATTGCAGATCAGAACCAAGGCTGAGACTGCAGGAGGTCATCTAGTCCATCCTCCTGGGCATAGATGGGTCAAACACAATAAAAGTCAGGCAACTGGTCTAAAATCTAAGTAAGACAAGTTTTAGCCATAGGCTAACTCATAGATTTTGCTGAGGTAAGGCCTGTAGAGGAGGCAGGTGTGGAGCTCACCTGGTTTGGTGAGGGCGTGAAGGGATGTCAAGACTGTAACCACACTCGGCAACACTGCTGGAAGCTGATGGAGAACTGAAACCCCTTGAGGCACCCCTGAACTCTACCCAGATGTGTATTTTTATGCATGTCACTGCCACGTCCTTTGCTTGTTCTTTTCACTTCTATAAACTTGGAAGGGTGACAGCTTCATTGGCATCAAGTTAAGGTGTTTCGTATAAACAAGCTGGAAAAGTGACAGCCAGCAGAACACTCTGTACTCCTGGAGATCAGAATGCAGGAGCAAAATATGACCAAAATAAAGGGGTTTCAATGTCTGAAAGCAGAGCACAACCTGCACTCAGAAGTAAACACAAGATAATGCACACTGCAATATTGTCTAGCAGATGAAAGCCACCAGAAGGTGAAAAATACCTACACGTTTTTACCAGTGTTGAGTAACCTGTCGATTTAGACATGAGTTTGTTGTGGCTTTTAGAGAGACAGCAATAAATTTAGTTTTAAAAAGATCATATTTAGAGCAACCAAATTTACCCTTGTGTGCATAAGGCTTTCTTGGTTTGTGTAAAAGTCCAAGTGAGGAAAAAGCAGATGGTGGTGAGATTTCTTTCTCCATCTGTACCTGAGGGAACAGAAGTGATAAGAGCTGCTCTGTTTGATAGATGTCTTCTAAGCACATTATGGCAACTTTGAGTTTGCTTTTAGTCCAAACAGAACTTTTTGCAGTTTGTTGGTATCCGAAAGGCCAAATAATCTAACTAAAAGAAGTTAAATCCCAGTTTGGGGGCACATAAATCCTGAAAGAAACAAGGATTTTTCTTAAATAGAAGGTTTGTCATTTCAATTTATGCATCAGACATGACTCTTAAATTTGCAATGCAAGAACTTGAAATAAAATGTTAATGCAAGTTATGGAAAAGGGCACATGTCAGAGGCAACCTGGGTGATAAGGCTCTGTCTAAGCCACTAGCAAAAGTTAAAATTTGGCAAAGGGAGTTTTGAAGTTCCCAAATGCACAAATAAGGCTTGATGATCCATGATAGGAAACTGGGAGGAGTTGTCAATAGCTCACAGGGCTGTGCTGCCCTTCACAGTGACCTCAACAGCCTGGAGAAAAGGGCAGAGAAATTCAGCAAGGGCAAGTGCAGGTCCTGCACCTGAGGAGGAATAACCCCAAGCACCAGTACAGGCTGGGCACTGACCTGCTGCAAAGCTGCTCTGTGGAGAAGGACCTGAGGGTCCTGGTGGGCAACAAGCTGTCCATGAGCCAGCAGGGCCCAGAAGGTCAACAGAATCCTGGGATGCATTAGGAAGAGCATTGCCAACAGGTCAAGGGAGGTGATCCTGCCCCTCCACTCAGCCCTCGTGAGGCCACACCTGGAGTATTATGCCTAGTTCTGGGCTCCTCAAGACAAGAGGGACATGGAGCTCCTGGAGCAGGTCCAGTGAAGGACAATATAGATGATGAAGAGATTGGAGCACCTCACTTACGAGGAAAGGCTGAGGGAGTTGGACCTGTTCAACCTTGAGAAGAGATGACTGAGAGGGGACCTCATCAATGCATACAATTATCTGCAACAGGCAGAAACTGATGCCCAGGAAGTTCCACTGAATGAATGTGAAGAACCTCTTTCCTGTGCAGTGACTGAGCACTGAACAGACTGCCCAGAGAGGGCATGAATTCTCCCTTACTGGAGATATTCCAGAACCATCCAGACACTATCCAGTGCTATGTGCTCTGGAATGGCCCTGCGTGAGCAGGAAGGTGGGACCAGATGACCCATTGTGGTCCCTTCCAACCTAACTGATTCTGTGATCCCCAGCTACAGGCAATACTACCAAAAGGGATAAACAGCCCAGCATGGAGCTGCCCACAGGAAGGCAATAACACTGAATAACAAATTATGCTTGATTCATTAGGATGGTCCAAGAGGAATAATTCTATCTGCTACCTCTCTTCAGTCATCAGTGTGCATATGCAGGAGGAATGAAATTAAGAATTCCCCTACCATTTCACCAGAATCAGTATAACTGTCATTTAAACTGATATTCCCAGGAAACTGAAGTTTATGTTGCTTGAGCCAAAAAAATTACAAAATTATTGGTGTTGGCAAAAATATCTCAATTTCATCATTGTATAAATGTCTTATTGGAGAAAGAACAGAATGAACTTGCTATTTCAGCACACAGTGGAATGTGCAAGCTAGACACATCACCCGATGATTAGTGGAGTAGAATAAACAGCATTTGTAAATGAATTCAATATTACTTATCCATTTCTAACTTATATTGCTCAGAGTTTTCAGAACTAATCCTGCTTTCTTTGCTTCAGTTTCTTACTGGCTGGAAAATACATGGAGTTTGGGATGGTTTCACATATCAAATATTCC
>NW_008656295.1:37796-49498 GCF_000695815.1 Acanthisitta chloris | reverse complement strand
TTTTTTCTTCTAATTATAGGAGAACTGGAGATTCTGGAGATCAAAAGCAAGTGGATGAAGTGAATAATTTGGTATCAGCTCATTAATTCATACCTATCTGGAATATCATATTCTTATTAACATAAATTAACATTTACACTTAAGATATCAGTATTTCTCATTCAAACTGCAAAAGGTTTCAAAAAAAGCCACTAACATTGAAGCAGAAAAATATCTGTAAATGCGTTAGGAGAACAAGCAACAAATCTCAGAAGTGCTGAAGAGCAGGAAATGTAATATAGCTCTAACATTTTCATGGAAGATAAAAATAGTAGTATGCCATTGTCCTGGTTTCAGCTGGGACAGAGTTTATTTCGGGTTTAGAATCATAGAATCATTCAGGTTGGAAAAGACCTCTGAGAACACTGAGTCCAATGGTTAACCCAGCACCACTGTGTTCACCATTATGAAGGCCCCAGATGCCACACTCACACAGCTTTTGAATACTTCCAGGCATAATGACTCCATCATTGCCCTGGGCAATCTGTTCCAATGCTTGACCACCCTTTCAGTGAAGTTTTCCCTAATAGCCAATCTAAACCTCCCCTGATACAGCTGAAGGCCATTTCCTCTTGCTTGTTACTTGGCAGAAGCTGTCCCCACCATGGCTGGTCATCCCCTGGTGACTGGCCATCAAGTGGATTTAAGTCCATTCACCACCCCTCTGGGCACAGCCATCCATCCAGTCTTTTACCCACTGAGCAGTGCACCTGTCCAAGCCATGGGCTGCCAGTTTCCCCAGGAGAATGCTGTGGGTAATGGTGTCAAGGCTTTAGCAAAGTCACAGTATGTATCATTGTATGACAGTATGCCAAGGGGTTGGAATGGACCTTAAGAGTTCATCTAGTCCCAACCCCCTGCCCTGCGCAGGGACACCTCCCACCAGACCAGGTTGCTCAAGGCTTTATCCAAGAATGACAACATCCACAGCCTTTCTCTCATCCACCAAGCAGGTCACCTGGTCATTAAAGGAAATCAAGTTGGTCAAACAGGAACCACCTTTCATAAACCCATGCTGGGTGATCCTGATCCCAGTGTTGTCCTGATCTTCTGCATGACTTTTCCCAGCACTAAGGTCAGACTGACAGGGCGTGTAGTTCCCCAGAACCTCCTTCTGAACCTCCTTGTAGATGTGCATCACATTTACTAACCTCCAGTCAATGAGGACTCCCCATTAGTTAGCCAGCACTAGTGGTAAAGGATGCAAAGTGGCTCAATGAGCTCTTCCAGCAGCTCCCTCAGTACCCTTGGGTGGATCCCTCCCAGCTCCTCACAACATCTTTGCAGTCCTCCCAAGTTGCCTGCTCCTTATAGTTTTACAGTATGTTCTCCCTCAGTACCCTTGGGTGGATCCCTCCCAGCTCCTCACAACATCTTTGCAGTCCTCCCAAGTTGCCTGCTCCTTATAGTTTTACAGTATGTTATAGTATGTTAATGGGTTGGAATGTAGAGATCATATCATCTAGTCTCAACCTCCTACCCTGGGCAGGGACACCTCCCACCAGACGAGGTTGCCCAAGGCTTTATCCAACCTGGCTGTGAACACTGCAGGGCTGGGGCATGGCTTGACCTGCTCCCAAAGGTCATAAACTTCAATTCTCCAATTTGTGATTATTGATCTAGATATCACACACACTGTACCTATCTGTACATATCTATGAAAAGCTGTCAAGACTCTCATAAGGAAATAATTATAATAAGGCCACCATTATAATACTCCAAAGATAGATGTTTATTGAGTTGCTGAAAAATACAAGAATTCCAGTAAGTCTGTCACATTTAAATGTTAGCTAAAAAACCTACAGAAGATTCAGACATAGATTAGTTGTTCTACTTCCCCACTCTAATGAAATCTACAGTAAAATGGTACAAAATCAAACCTTTAACAATCACCTGTGAATTTCAGAGAAGTTTAACATGTTCCTCCTATTCTCCTTCTACTGCCCTTACTAATACCTATGAGCTATTGTGCTGAAGTCATGTATTGGTCAGCTCTGAAGGCAATGTGTTACAGCTATGAAAATGAAGTATTTGTAGTATAATTTACTCTTTAGCTATACAATCAGAATATTATTAGCATGAGATTTCCATTATTAACAAGGGCCTAACTAATTAAAATATCAAATAATTAGATACACATTTTTCAAATAGGTTTAATCTGCTGAAGACCTTGCCACATTAGACTTCAAACTCCGTTTAAAAAAAATCCTGGAAGGGTTCTAACAGCCATTTCAGTGATATTTGTAGCCAGCCAGAGGAGCTGACTGATGTGTTTGAACACAGAACCAGAAACGGGAGAATTCTGTGAAACCACAGATGAGCAGTTGAATTTATTTTTCCCCAATTCATAGTTTCCACAAACTAAGATTATGAGAACAGTGACACTAGCCTGGGGCACTGTAGGTACATCCATCACTGGAGTGGATGTATCTTAATCAAAGAGGAAAGTTAAAAGGCTACAATGAACCCTTCGCCAATGGAAAGCAGCAGCTGCAGAGAGCAACATGTACAACTGATCTGTAACCAGGACCTAAAGAGAGACTGTAAAAGCAGAAAGCATGAAAACAGACACTGCAGGTATCTGACAGGCTATGGAGAGAGATGCAAATTTCAAGTTTGAACAGAAAACAAAGTTCTATTTAACAATATTTCACCATCTTTGATCTAGGAAACAGAAGCTGAATAAGCTTAGGGTGACGTACAAAAATTGCAGCAGTCAGCAAGACCTATACAGACCTAGGAACTAGTCCTGAAGAATCACTGGGTGGTGGAAGCACTGCAGAAAAGATCTATAACATATATTTTGCATCTCTAGTTCTCAAATAGTGCTGGGCCAATGCAGCCTGCTGGCTACAAGCACCTTCACCAGGGCAGCTGCTGTAAACTCTCCACATTTTATTTATAGCTGGAGCCTGCCAATGACAAAAAGCTTATAACACCTTTTAACTCAGTGAAAAAATCCTATGTCTGAGCCATACTACCTACAGATGATAATCTAAATAAAGGAACAGATGAGTTTGTGGCACTGATCAAATGTACCAAGCTCAAACTAAAAGTACATTGCAAAGCTTCATGATTTTTACATTTCTCTCAATACATCTCACATGGGAATCAAAGATAGGGGATTTTTACACCACTTCCCTTATTAGACAGGGATCTTTCCCATGGAGATTACCAAGGACAGACCAGAATCTCATGGTTCACGGAGCTCAGCCTCCGAACATGGCATCATCCCCTCTGCACACCCAAAAAGCTTTTTCATAAGAGGAAAAGTTTTCTTTAGAGCTGAAAAGCGAACAACAGGCTCACAGAACATTTCAATTACAAACCCCTCATCGGTAACAGCAAAAAAAAAATCCAACTGTTGAGATGCTTAAATCAAGGAATGGTGTTCACTTTCTGTGTAATGTTGTTCCTCAGTTTCTGCATAGAATGTGCTTCATCAGAAGACAAAGAGCAGCTGCCTGCTGCATGGGGGTGTGGAATGAGGTCTCAAGGAAAAAACACCTCTCAAAAGAGAGTATTTACTTTCAATAAGTAGGTCTAAAAATAAAATTGTCCACATCTTAAAATAATAAAAAAGAAATGAAGGCAAATTTTGCCACAAAATACTCTGTTAACCTACATTTGAATCACCCAACTTAACCTTGTGTGCATGGTCTGCAGTCATCAATTGCTATGTGTAGCATTAGGGAGACAGAACTGCCATGTTTGGGAGCTGTGCTATTGCCAGATCCAGCCCAGGGAGGAGAAGGGAAGTAGATCACCTTTGCCAGAAGGAGCTTCTATACTGGATTTATAAAACTGTGATAAAACTATGTTGTTCCAAATATATACAGTAGAAGACATTGGGTGGTTTTCACACCGTATAAGACAAGAAAGTGTGTAAATGTATAAAGACATGGCTACAAGCAAAGGCATCTTCATCTTCACATATCCTCACCACTGCTGTCCCTGCTAGGCAAAACTGAAGTCATAGTTTCATAGTATGTTAAGGGGTTGGAATGGACCTTAGAGATCATCTAGTCCCAACCCCCTGCCCTGGGCAGGGACACCTCCCACCAGAGCAGGTTGCTCAAGGCTTTATCCAACCTGGCTTTGCACACTGCCAGGGTTGGGGCAGCCACAGCCTCCCTGGGCAACCTGTACCACTGTCTCACCACCCTCACAGGAAAAAACTTATTCCTAATATCTAATCTAAATTTCTCTACTTTCAATTTATACCCATTCATTACTCCTCATCCTGTCACTACAGTTCCTAACAGAGTCCCTCTCCAGTTTCCCTGGAGCCCCTTCAGATCCTGGAAGGATGCTCTGGGGTCTCCATACAACCTTCTCTTCTCCAGCCTGAACGACCCCAGCTTTCTCAGTCTGTCTTTGTAGGGAAGGTGCTCAGTCTTCTCAGCAGTTTCGTGGCCTCCTCCTGAACTTGCTCCAGCAGTTCCAAGTCCTAACATATTTCATGTGTGGATGTGTCCTACTTCCCTGAAACAGGAGTTAACATTTTTGTTTGCCACCTTAAAAGAAAGTATTTCCTGATACACAATGAGGCAGATCATGGATCTATCAAAATGACAACACAGACATTTGAGAGAACATACAACAAATTCTCAATATTTACTACAAATATATAAAAACTGAAGTGAAATCAAATTGAATCACTTGACTACATGAAAGTTATGAAACAGTTTGTATTTTATACACGGCATATGTACACTGGTTTGGGAAATGGGAATTGTATCCATGCAAATTTCATACAAAACACTATTTACAAAAAAAGAACAGGAAGAACATTTTTCAAAGGAAACGTTGGAAGCTCCAGCAGTAATGGAAATCCTGAAAAAAGGCTTAATACAGTATAGTACAAGTTGACAATCTCTTCAGAGGTGTGGAAGATGCACTTTACAAGAACATGAAATGCAAAACGAATTGAAATGCACTATCAAGAAATTTGCAAGTATATACACAGTTTGAGCTTCTATTGTGAAGTGATCACCTCCAGCTGTGCCTCAGAATTCCTGCCACACATTTACATATTGACCATTTGGTTACCTTGCATTTTCTGAGTTTAATAACCACGAGTTACAAACCAAAATGCCTGAATACCAATTGAATGCTAATTGTGAAGCAATTAAATCACATTTTCCTTGTTCTATACATGACACAATAGTCAAAAGCATTCACATTACTCCCAATGTATTCGACCAAACCTCCCTTTTGCAATACACCTGTGTATGCCCCTCCTGAGAGTCACAGCTTTGCATTACTGCTGGTGCCACAGCCATGGGCAGCTGCAGCCAGGAATTCCCACAGCTGCAGCAATGCGACACATCCATTCAGTAAAAACATGGATCAACATCTGCATGTGCAAAGCACAATCCTGCTCCAGAATGCCTATTAATACTGAACAATTCCTGGAAGTTCCCATGGCACCAAATCCTACACAAATATAGCCATTCTGGAAACATTTTGCTGGTTCACTCCAGTTAAAAATGAAACAAACAAAGTAACCTTGTTGCATTTCCAAAGATTCTCTGTTTTACAATCTGCCTTCATACAACCATTATGGGAAAAAAAGTTATGTTTGCCTTATTTCACACAATCTGGAATGAAGCTAGGAAATTCTCATTGGTGCCAAGAATTCACTTTAAGTGACTGACTTCAAGTTGTAGATGAGTTACAAAACTATTGCGGGAAATTCTGGTCTCACTGAAGTCTTAGAATTATAGATTTGTTTAGGCTGGAAAAGGCCTTTAAGTTGATCAAGTTCAACTGCAAACTTAACACTGCCAAATTGAAAAGTTTCCTAAAACAATTCAACTCTATGTCAGTAGGAGCTATCCTTCTTTAGAATTTTCTAAGATACTCATGGAAAAACTTGTGGGTTTAGGATTCTTGGATGTTATGTAAAAAAAACCACACCAAAAATTCTTCAGTGAAAATATAGTCAGCTATAAAATACTGGAAATAAAAATGAACTAATTTTGAACTAACTTTGAACTAAAAAATACATAAATATGTCGTTTTATAATAACCTGTATTCCTTCCATGGAAATTAATCAATGGATTAATGGACACAGCAATTTTGCCTCCCTTTGCCTCTCATGTTAAAACACAAGGTCAAAACCAATGAGTCAAAACCAAATCAGTGCTATAAAATTCCTCTTAAAAAAATTCACCTTTCCCTCTTGTTTGTAAATGAATTACATCTGTCCTACAGTGGATAGAACAGTGACAGCAACACTGTTTTAATTCCCTCACATGAGAGCACAAGTGCCACACTAACCTGTTCTGAGTCATGGTGCAACTTTCAATCAGAGAAGTTCCACAGTTCCTAGAGCAAAAGCTTCCTCTGCCTCACGACATTGTTCTTTGCTGACAGAAGTTAAATATGGGTAAACATACTCTTATCTACTGTTCTCAAAGTTATCACTTTCCTTGGTATTTCTATGCAGATGACAGCATCTCTTTAAAGACTGCTGCAGCAGGAGGCAGCAGCATGGAGCAAGGAGGTGTTTCCCTCAGCAGCTGCCCCACCAGGTCTCACTGGTGAGAGGGGAGCACAAACAGCACCTGAAGGTGCCCAGCCCAGGGCTGGGAAGAGGCCACACCCTCTGCACCATCATAGTTTCATAGTATGTTAAGGGACTGGAATGGACCTTAGAGATCATCTAGTCCCAACCCTCTCCCTGGGCAGGGACACCTCCCACCAGACCAGGTTGCTCAAGGCTTTATCCAACCTGGCTGTGAACACTGCCAGGGTTGGGGCAGCCACAGCCTCCCTGGGCAACCTGTGCCAGTGCCTTACTACCACGCTTGTGCAGCACAGGGATAGAGCCATCCAAACTGAACAGTCTTTGGGAATACAAAGATGACAAATTCCTTGTTATTTTAAGCTCTGCTGAAAGCTCCAGATACTGAAGGATCCTCCTCCCTCAGCACGCTACAAAACATCTTTCTTTCTCTACTAAGACTAAAGGCTTTTCATGGTGAAGTGATTCAACATGAAATCAACTCAGAGCACCTTCTCCATGGACAACTGTATTTTGCCTTTCCCATTCCTGGTCTTAATGACTTTTTAAAAATCCAATCTAATTTAATTCAATTTAAAGTGTTTGGGGTGGTGCTTTGCTTCTTTGTTTTTGCTTTTCAAGTAGAGATCCTCTTGAAAGAAACATAGACGTTAGCCTTAGTGAGTAGGCAAATTCTTGTATGGAGAAGAACAGCAACTATTCCCACAGGTTGCTTGGAAATTAAAACTGAAAATTCAAAACTTTAGCATAATTTTTGCAGTTGCTCCTGTAGAAGTCACAACAGTAACAGCCAATTTTAGTAAGGCTTTAGGTTGTTATTATTATTAGTATTATTTGTAAAAACAGTTAAAGATGAGAAAAGAGGCATCCAGGCACAGGGGATCTCTTCTCACATTGTTCCTAAGGATACCTGAAGGCTTTAATCTTTGCAATGCTAAAAAGGAAGCCCTGGAAAAATCATGATTCTCCTTCCCCATAAGCAAGAAGGACACAACTTGCAAGGAATGACAAAGCAAGAGTGGTTCTAGCAAGTTTGTGGGGAAGAGGAGTAAAATAAAGGAGTAAAAATAAAGTTATTTTAGAAGTAGTTTTCAGAAATACAGTTTAGACTGAGTACATAAGTGTCATATCCAGTTTGCAAGTTACTACAAAGAGCTTTGAAAAACCCCAACTGGTCAGCAGCTGCATCAAGGGAATTCCTAATGTTTACACTGTGATGTAACTTTAGAAAATGAGTTCAAGTACGAAAAAAGTTAAGATCAGCAAACTTATTTAAGTATGACAGTGAAATAGTAGTTCAGTTTAAGACAGAACTTATAGTTAACACTTCTATGGCTAACACTGAACTGGAACTTTGCTCTGGTATTAACAACAATGAAATGAAAGACAAGGACCATTTCCAAATGGTTGTGCTCTTCAAATGGAGTACACAAGCATTTTGCTTAGTGAATAAATTTTTCATTGCCGTTTTTTGCATGACTTTTCAGACATTTTAATGAAAAACAGAGACGGAAGTTGTTAAAATGAGTACTAAAAACCAATTACAGAGATGTGAAATATCATATTTCAAAGGGCAAAGCAATCCAGTTTCCTTAAACACTTTTATCTAATCTAAGATTTACAGCTAGGACTTTGCAAATGGAGCTATACACCAGCTCTCCATGAGCTTATTTTAAGCAAACACTATATAAATAGTGGTTTTTAACTATTACACATGCACCAGCTTGTTTAGATGGATTTAAAAGTAAGTTGTTAAACTTGTCATCAGAAAAAGGTTATTTTTCCTGTCAGCTACTGACTTTAAGGACTACAATAGATGGAGTACACAATACTCCTCCCCTGTTCTATTATGAATTATATCACATGGGGCCTTGAGCAATTGGAAAGAACAGAACCAAATCTTGTTACCTGCTTGGCAAACATACTCCTCAATTGAAAACAACAGCGTGAAAATCTGTGACACTCTAGGCATTTTCTCAATTGAGCTAACTATTCATGGAGAACAAACTAACATACACAGGTTTACTCCTAAAATAATGAAATTCTTTGCTATTTTTTGGAGAACTCAACTGTGTGTGGTTTCAGAAGGGTCTCAAAACACCAAGAATTTGTGCAGAATCAAACAAATACAACAACTCAGAAGTTTCCAAAATCCACCACAGTGGAAATGTGTAATTTTCACATTTCTCCAGCAAAAATCTATGTCTCAGCACAGTGACATCTGTACAAACTGACCTGTGTGCTGACACACTTAGGTAAATTACACAATAAATCCCATAAACACTAAAAAGAGAAACACTGGTACTTCCCAACTGAATGATGGATACACCTGTTGTAAAAATGTCATGTGAGATCAGGAAAAATAGTACACAAAATCCTGAAAGTCACAGCATAAACCTGAGATTTTGGCAGTTTTATCAAAACGTCCTAAATTACTCTGTATGAATCACTAGTCCTCATGTCGTATTCATCTTGTGTAGTTGTTTGTCCCAAACAAAGAAAAGCAAACTTTTTTTTATGTCCAACAATACATTAAACCAATAGGAATTAGGTATTATCAAATTAAATATCATAAATAAAAAGTATTTACAGTATTTTCTAATTCTTAGACAACAAAATAACCAATTAAATTGTGCAACAAAAAACACCCAACATCAAAAAGGTGAAGTATTACTTAAATCTTCACATACTGATTTTACAAAAAAACTATTAAAATATTAAAAAATTTTCATTTTATCTGTTTTAAACAAAGAAATTTCAAAAATGTTTAAGACTATTAAGAGTTATCAATTCCACAGGCACTTCACATGTAAACAATCTACAGTACAACTGAAAATAAAATATTTGGCACCAACCTAGACTGGAAAAACTCAATAAGATGTGGCCTCTTCCCACTGTGTGCTGTTCTGTGTAATCACCACACACTCAGACTCAATACTGGCAATGTTTGAAGTGCCTAAGTTACAATCAGGAGTGCAAAAAGTAAAGAATGCAAATATTAAGCTTTCAGAGAGTGAAAGGGGATTACAAGTGATCAGTTGCTCACATTTACCATCATCCCATCGTTACAGTTTTGTCTTAGCTTCAAATCAAATGCTTGACTCCAAAGATTAAAGTGACAGTGGCTGTGCTTTGTACTGCTAAAATCATTCAAACCACATTGCCAATGTAAAAAAAGCAATCCAGCATGTAACTGTAACACTGAGATGTGAAATGGCAGCTTGTAACTTAAATAGGAAGAGAACCTGATGCTACCACGATCTCTTTGTACATCCAATTACAAAAGAAAAAGGAATAATTATGTTCTTTTAGCTGTGAACTGACTTCAAGGTTTTCATCACAACTCCAAAGTAAGGCTCTCTACAGCATCTGGACAGAGAATTTTTGATGGCTTGGATGTTCCCATGGAGGAGGCTGAGTTGCCTCAGAGCAATCCATATCAACAAAGCAAATGGGAAGTTGTCTTAGCTTCCAAGGAGTCACATCACATGGAAGAAAGCTGAGATACTTTCAATGCAGGCAATTCAAGCAGAGCTTGAACTGTGAGGCCAACCTTCACCAGACCCCTCTCCTCCAGAATGTGATGAGGCAAGCAAAGTCTCTCCTGCAAAACAGTACATGGAACAAGTTACATCCAGTTGTCCCCAAGGTGGGTGACACATTCTCTCTGAAGTCACACACATATTGCTAAGACTTCTGCACAGGAAAGTCTCTTTCGCCTTAAATTTCACATGTGGTTTTCCACAGCAACAGAAAGGGCAGGAACTTGTGGTGAAGATCTGTTTAAAGTGTTAAACACTGACAACATCAGAAGATACCAAAAGATTATTAATTTCATAAAGTCAAAGACTTTCTTTTCATAAGCAGTGCAAGAAAAACAAGCTGATGGATGCTGTTGGCTCAGTGGCCTTCTTCCTCCTTTCCTTGTTTTGTAGACTTATTACCAATTTTTCCCTTGGGAATTGCTGACAGACTCAATAATGAGCCATTCCCCAAGAAAGTCATCTTTCAGTTTCAAAATTCAGCACAAGCTGGACAATTTGCCCAACTGCCAGCTGACATCACATGGAATTCAGTAGGCAAATCTTGGTATCTCTAATTTCTGAATGGCCTGTGGCTCCATACTACACAGAAGCTGCGGCAGAGCAGCAATCCAGGCTTCTAAATCCATTAATTAATTTTCTTGTGGCACTAAAAAGGATCAAGGGAGATTTTGTCTCATAATATGCAGGAAATGAACAAATTTTTAGGGGTTTTCCCCTTATACAAAGAGGTGAGCGGGTGAACTTGGGCAACAGAAGCACACAAATAATGGGCTGCAACTCTGGCTGTGCTACAGAAGACAGCAAATCAGATAGGCTACATACTTCTGCAAATGTAGGGTATTTCCTAGGCAGACACTGAATTCATGCCAAACTGAGTTGCTAAATTCAAGACTTTCAAATATTAAAACATCACTCCCATCAGTTCTTTTGTTTAGACAAAAATTTATTTTACAAGGAGCTCAGTATTATTTTTACTGTAAAGAACTGACTAGAAACCCATAAAGTACCTCAAGTTCCATAGGCCAAAAATGGAATTTCTGTTCACATCTTCAAGTTCCCTGGTCAGTGTTATAATCACTATTGCTCCCCAAATAGAGCACCCCCAAACCCTCCAACTTCAGTATGTGCTGAGATTTTCTGTGGCTAAGTCAATAAAGCAATTAGTGTACCTGTGGAACACCCAGTTTTTTACAAGCATCCAGGAAGTTTTCAACATTTCTTCGGCACTTTGCCATACTGAGTTTAGGCTGCAAAGACAAAGTTAGATCTTCATCAGATGTTTGTGAAGGACTAAATATTTCTAATGTAAATTCACCTACAGTTGTTAAAACACAAACCACATTCTATGAAGACTCAGTATGTAAAAATAGCTCTTCAGCTAAACTTCTGAGCCTTGTTTAATGCTTCTTCCAGAAAAGGTGAAGTGACAAATGAAGCAAATCTGTATGGTAAACATCATTCATGATGTTCATAGTTTCATAGTACATTAACGGGTTGGAATGGACCTCAGAGATCATCTAGTCCCAACTCCCTGCCCTGGGCAGGGACACCTCCCAACAGACCAAGTTGCTCAAGGCCCCATCCA
>NW_008656295.1:32929-37503 GCF_000695815.1 Acanthisitta chloris | reverse complement strand
CTGGACTTGCTCCAACAGTTCCATGTCCTTCTTATTTTGGGGACACCAGAACTGTGTGCAGTACTCCAGGTGGGTCTCACAAGAGCAGAGTAGAGGGGAAGAATCACCTCCTTGGACCTGCTGCCCACACTCCTTTGGATGCAGCGCAGGACACGTTTTAGGAATCAAATTGAAAAGCTTGTTTTCATACAAGATAGGAGCAGAGTGAGATGAAGACTTACCACTGCTGGTGATGGGACGTGGATGCTGGCAACAGAGCGTGGCCTTATGTGATTGGCTAAGTGGCAAAGAACAACCCCATCCATCAACGCTGCTCCGATGTCATCTGGCAAAATTACTTTCAACCTTGATTCAAGATTCTATAAGAAAGGCCATAAGTTAGTTACTTTCAACATCAGCTAGCTTTGAACTTTTCAATCCAGGGTATTTTAAAGCATTTAACAGTTGTAACAGAACATTTGAATACTAATGTAAATGTCATGAACTCACACTTTCCTGAGTAGAAATAACCTTTACTCCTTATTAACTTCACTTAATACTTGTTTACTTGTTCCCTCTGCTTGTTTTGTTGGGTTTTTTGCTTGCTTCTTTGTTTCTTTTAAAGGGCACAACTACATACATTGAGAAAGACATTTAACCACAATATACAGCTCTCAAACCCATAGGATGCACTTACTATCCATAACAGGAAAGCATAGACTACAAGGACAGAAATGTTATGCTGAATACCTCATAAGCAGTTAAGTGGGCAGAACTTGTGGGTTGAAATTATAAAGAATTTTATTAGAAAGAGGGGAAAAAAATGAGGGGAACACAACTTTGGGAATGGCTATTTCACTTGTGCAGGTTACAGTGAAATAGCTGAGGAAAAGGGGCCCAAGAAGTGCTCACTCTTGTCTTGCAACAGAGAAGGTGAACAATGTTTTCAGTCACTCCAGCACCAAGACTTCACTGCTCAGGATGTGAACCAGACAAACATGCTTCACAGATGTCATCCCCCAAATCAGTACTGCCCTGAAAAGCAGAGCTGCTATGATTTAGTTAACTAGAACTGCTAAGTATCTTGAGAAGAGAACTACACAGAAAACAACTTCTTGGAAATCTGAAATGTAGATCCCATTCAGTACTGTTTAACTTGGAGCAACTTTCTACACTCAAAAAAGCATTTGGCTAGAAAACTATGATCATTTTTCTTCAAACCGCAGGTCAAACAGTAGCAAACACCAACAGATTTATTGTCTCCAGGAAAATGTAAAACCTCAGAAACCCAAGGAAATTTTTTTTATTTCAATTCCTTTTTAACTAAAAAAGAAAAAAAATACATGTAATTCCCAGTTGGTATTTAGGTTGGACCCAAATTAGGACCACCAATGTTGCTTCTCAGCAAGTTTGCTGATGATAGAGAACCGGCAGGAGTTGCCAATAGCTCACAGGGCTGTGCTGCCCGTCAGAGGGACCTCGACAGCCTGGAGAAAAGGGCAGAGAAAGTCAGCAAGGGCAAGTGCAGGTCCTGCACCTGAGGAGGAATAACCCCAAGCTCCAGTACAGGCTGGGCACTAACCTGCTGCAAAGCTGCTCTGTGGAGAAGGACCTGAGGGTCCTGGTGGGCAACAAGCTGTCCATGAGCCAGCAGTGTGCCCTGGGGGCCAAGAAGGCCAGTGGAATCCTGGGATGCATTAGGAAGAGCATTGCCAGCAGCTTAAGGAGGTGATCCAGCCCCTCTACTCAGCTCTTGTGAGACCACACCCAGAGTATTATGCCTAGTTCTGGGCTCCACAGGACAAGAGGGACATAGATATTAGGAAGAAATTTTTTATGGAGAGAGTAATCAGGCACTGGAATGGGCTGCCCAGGGAGGTGGTGGATTCACCATCCCTGGAGGTTTTTAAGATGAGACTAGATGTGGCACTTAGTGCCATGGTCCAGTAACCACAGCAGTGTTGGACTTAATGATCCTGGAGGTCTTTTCAAACCTGGTTGATTCTCCAATTCTATGGAGCTCCTGGAGCAGGTCCAGTGAAGGGCAACAAAAATGATGAAGAGACTGGAGCACCTCACTTAAAAGGAAAGGCTGAAAGGAGTTGAGTCTGTTCAACCTTGAGAAGAGATGACTGAGAGGGACCTCAGCAATGTGTACAAGTATCTGAAGTGAGTGCCAAGCAAATGGGTCAGGCTCTGCTCAGTGCTGCAAACCAATAAAAGAAGAGGCAACAGGCAGAAACTGATGCCCAGGAAGTTCCACCTGAATGAATGTGAAGAACTTCTTTCCTGTGCAGTGACTGAGCACTGAACAGACTGCCCAGAGAGGGCATGAATTCTCCCTTACTGGAGATATTCCAGAACCATCCAGACACTATCCAGTGCTATGTGCTCTGGAATGGCCCTGCGTGAGCAGGAAGGTGGGACCAGATGACCCACTGTTGTCCCTTCCAACTTCACCCATTCTGATTCTGTTACACGAAATTCCTTAGGAAGAAACATCACTACAGAGATGCCTTTGTACAATTGCACTGATTTGCAGGCCTTGAAAATAAAGGTTTGAAGTGTGGTACAGAGCAAACTAAATGCACTGCAGCCATACAGTAACCAATGGTACCTACATTGCGAAGTTGTCTTATTTGTTCCCTTTCTTCCCTTAAATGTTCCATTTTCCTCCTCATTGTAAACCCAGGATCCACTGCACCATAGTCTTGACGTGAGGCACGGCTGAAAGCTATTCAACATGAAGCAAGTTAGCCACCAGAATTCAGAATAAAACCATTCAATGATTAAAAGTCTCTAACCCAGGGTAAAAATCAGGGAAATAAATGCAGAACATTTAAGAACAAATATATTCAAGATCATCTTACTTAAGTGTAAATGGATAATTAGAAAATATGGAGAGAATTGACTTCAAAATGCAAATATGAGTTTGAGATACACAACTCCATTTATACTTATATCCAAGCATCTCTCTCATTCTAGCTTTGAAAGAATCTTCATTGAGTTTAACTTTTAATCAAGTGTGAAGTCTCTAAGGAGCTAAAACCAGGAGAGAACTGCCTGATACAACTTAGAATGAAAGACTTAATATATATACACATACACATGTTTAATAACACACACGTCTTATCACTGACACATAGATGTGTTATTAACATGTGTGCGTCAGGTGTGCACATGCAGAGGCACAGTGATTGTTTATTGAAGAACTAATTGAAAAATATGAAATACCTAGAACTTCAGAGTTTTTTCTTTAAAAAGAAGCTCAGTTAAATAATTGCATTCACTTTACTACTCTCCATGGTCAGAAAACCTCCAAATCATGTAATTTTTACAACACTGGCAAGTCCAAACTCTTCCGTAGCAATAGTACTGTATCCTTTAGTAGCACATGCCATGCTTTTAAGGAAAAAAACAACTCACACCTTTAGAACTTTCTATGTTTTATTTAGTAGTTTGGATTTTAGCAATAGATCTAAGAATCAAAAATAATACAGATTTTACAGAAATCACTGCTCTGATACTGTTATTATTGTAATTACAGATATTTTTATATTATTATTACGAGAATATGTAGTTTGTCTACACAAAAATAAAACTATGTTAAGAACAGTATCTATGGAAGCATCTAAAACCCCAAAGACTCTGACCTCCAACTAAACCAAAGTGTCATTCACTTAGAACAGACCTGAGCTGGAAGTGGCTCCTAGGAGGCCAAAGGTCACATTGAAACAAGATGGGCTGAACAGTCCTCCCAAGCCTGTCCCTTCCTGCTGCCAAAGATGTAGGTAACTCAGAAGCCTCTAAATGATCACAGCCAGGCATGTCCTGGTACACGCAACTAATCTACCTATCTCTGGCACACAAGTTTCACACAACTGCTTATATATCTCAGGTGACTTAAGGGCCCTGAAGAAGCCACTTGCATGGCTCAGCCAGACACTCTACTACTGAGGGCTCACAGTCCAGGAGTATAGGACGTCAAGCTTTGCTACCATAAACACTAAATGAATTTAACTGCAGAGCTGAGATCATGACAGCTTCTTCATGAATTTGCACAGACTGTTCACTTAAAAACAGAGAAGAGTGGAATTAACTGGGGAAAAAAGGGTGCACAGTGGCTTGTCCAAACTGGTTTATACTGTTGACATCAATGGTCACACAGACACTTGCAAACAAAAGAATGATGTAACTGGGGGAGAAAACTGCAGTATTTCTACCTAGATTTCAGAGAGCTGAAGGACTGCTTTAGACAATACAGCTTGTATATTCAGGCATGGCAGAATCTAGGAAGAGTCATGAAGTCATAAAACTGGTGCCAAAACTCTCCTCCAAGTATCTTTTCACAGAACAAATGACAAAATCTACTTCTTTTGAAACCCTCCTGCCTCAGCCATCATATCTCACAAACAATTGTATCCTGTTTCTCTGTTCTTTGACAGTGAGCAAATATTCAGAAAAGAAAGCAGCAGGAAAAAAAGTTTGTTTTTTTTTTAAAAATCACTGTGCAATTTCAGGAACTTCAAGAAAATATAATTGGTTTCTTTTATAATTACATTTAGATATAATTTATTTGACATATTCTCCATATT
>NW_008656295.1:30460-32894 GCF_000695815.1 Acanthisitta chloris | reverse complement strand
TTTAGCTGTATTTAATTATTTTTTTTGTATGTAGTTCTTTAATTACTGTTTTGCACAACAGCTGTCTATGCCTTTCCCAGCACTAAGCAGTGCCAAGCACACTGAGTGAACTGCTGTACTGGGATGGGACATCTACCTACCTACACTGCCTATTGCAGCCTGGGAAATAAATCTCTACTCTAACACACCACGGGAGAAAAGCACAGCTTACCTGACCTTGGTTTGAGACCAAATGGACCATGAGTGTTACTATCTGTCCTTTCATAATCCTGTTAAAAGAGATAAAATCAGTTTTCTTCCATTTATGAAAAGAATTAACTTTTTTCCCCATGAAGATATTGTTTAAATTATTCTGGCCTACTGAGAGTCCTTCTGCTTCACTGCACCACAGTTTTTGGAAACAGACAGTATAAAATAAATGGAATTAAAGTAACCTCACTACATGCAGATAAACTTATCTTACTGAGGAAGAAAAACAGCACCAGATTATCTAAAATCTACCACAAATTCTTTTGAACTAATGCAAACCATTCTGTGAACAGAGTTCTAAGCCAGCCGTAAGCAGATGCAAATATTCTTCCAATGCTTAGCAGCAAAACAGTTCTTAAGAAATATCTACTTCCAACTAGGAAGATCAGGTTTTTCTCATTTCACCATCTAAAGAGGGAGATACACTCAATATTTTGGTATGTACATGAGATATCCTTATTTCACTCTATTTGGGAGATGCTCTAATCCTGCTCTTTCAGGCTCCTTATTGACATGAGGAGGAAGTGTTAATATTTGCTTGATTTCAAGGTCAGCAGTGCAGTGCTGTCACAGCGAGACTCCATGGACAGCAGCCCATGACTGAAACTATAAAGCTGCACCAGGAAGGTGACAGCCAGAATTGTAAAGGATGAAACTCCTTGAGAAGTGTCAGTACCTTCTGATTTCCTTTGATACATGAAGTATTAAACCACAAGTTATCCTTTAAATCCTCTAGATGACTAGTACATAGTAAATGTCTACAAAATATGGCCAATTTGATTGTTTCATTAGCTATTTTCATTAGGAAAGATAATGAAGACAAAGCAATGCACCTTTCTACACACTAGTCAAACAGAAGAACTCTAGAACTGATCAGAGTTGTAAAGTTAAAACAAGTTATATCTGTCACTATTTTCTATTTTTGAATTTTCATGATGATGAAATACTTCTAACAGTAGTTTCAAAGGAATCTAACAGCTTTCTACCTGCAGGAAAAACCTGGTGACAGTAATGCACACACAGAAATGTTTCTGAATGAAAAACAAACCCACAAAACTTGTACCTCAGATGACACAGGAGACTGTGGGGACACATTAGTATTACCACTGTCTTGCTAAAAAGAAATCAAAGAGATGAAATTATAAAAATGAACAGGATGATTTAACAAGAAACATGAAATTATGAAATACAGGAGACACGAACATTTGTCAAGTCTGCTACAAACCAGCAACAAAATTTTAAAACATGGAAGCCAAGGGAACACTGACCATTGTTCATGTAGTGCATTATATTTACATTACCTCTGCTCAACAGGTGAACTAACGTTGCTATTACCAAAGTAAGCAAATGTCCTACTGTTCCCCAGTAGCCAATTCTGATCTTTTTTTTTCTCAAATAATACTTATTTCTGCTCTGGCTTTGGAACGCAAAGTCAATTTGTTCATAAAAGACAAGTGAATTTTTTCTTAAACATTTCACACAATGACTCCATCTCACCTCATCATTTTCATTTCCACTTGAACTCTTTCTGGAAGATTTATACTGCAAAACACACACAGTTATTACTTTAAAATGGAAGTATGGTTTTCATTTGAACTAAATGGTTTGTATCACTCAGCTGTTACTTATTACTGGTGAAGCTGCTGAGCTAAAAAAAAGCCACATTACAGAACCAAAGGAGCAAAACAGAAACAAACCAGAACAGGAACATGAAGTTCCTAACTTACTCAAGATCTTCATTATGTTGAAGAGATAAGAGCATTTGAAAACTAAAGATTTTCATAATGTGAACTCTGACAGTTGATCCAAGTGAAAAGTTTTCAACAACTGCTACTGTCAAACATGGTTTCTTAGAAAAGGTTATGCAACCTGTGAAAGTTACTTTCATAATTCTTTTATGTAACTTTGAGATTGATTACACTAAGAGACTGACTTGACATTCTAAGAAATTAGAGAATTAATTTCTTAGAATTAAGAAATATATAATAGTAAATTTATATTATTATATATAATAAACAGATGTAAATAATTAAATGATAAATTAAAGACACTAAATGCTAAGAAATTAAATTTTGAAAATTCATGTTGTCTTTACAACTTCAAAGCTTGATCATATCCTTTTCCCTATTTAAGACACTACTTTTTCCACAGCTCGCTCTGATTTCTTGTGCCCTGACTCCAGCAC
>NW_008656295.1:0-30410 GCF_000695815.1 Acanthisitta chloris | reverse complement strand
AAGGAGGGATTGAAGGAACCAATTTTAAAAATTGGTATTTAAGAAAACAAATGTATTTCACTGTCTGCAGGACAAGTGTACCAAAAAACCAGAAGAATCCCATGCAGACAGAACTTCAACGCTCATCACAACAAAACTCCAAGTGTGTTGATACAGTTGCTCAGCCTTCTCATCTACCTGAGGTAACACATAATGCAGCTAAATTAAGAGACTAACTTTGGACCTGGATCAATGGTTCTCCTTCAAAAATCTGACTTTTAGGGATAAATCCCACTTTTAGTTAGATGAATCGCTTAAAAATAAAGAAAAACCTAGCTTGACTATGCTCTTTAGTATTAATAAACATGCAAACTTACACAGCTCTTCTAGAATTTGTTGTTATTATGCATAGAAGAGACTTGTCAAAGTTATTACTGAGCACTGTTGGACTGTAAAATTGAACAGCTTCATAGAGCTGAATTTTCAGCCAGCAATGATGTCCTGCATCTCTTGACAACAACCTGCCTTTGTTCCCCAGCCTCCTGCCATTAATGTTCTATGCAAATTAAACTAGTCTTCTGAAGAGCAACTGAATAAAGTGTCAATTATTGGCTTGCGGGGTTCCTTTGTTGTTCTGAGTTCCTTGGTGGCTGGGGGTTTCTGGTCACTTTAAGGGGGTTTGGTGGGGTTTGTGGATTGATGATTTTGGTTTGGTTGTTAAGATTTCTGGAACCGTGCCTAGAGCACAGACACTTCTGGAAGCAGATAGAGATATATTGCATATATCCATGACTGGATACTTCTCCTCTTTGGCTGGTTTCTTGTCTGTTTGTAGAACAAAGGAATATATTACACTGGCAGCTGGTAAGGTGAAGAGACTAATCTTCTATGCCCTGCAGACCTGTGTTGCTCTCCTCATACAGACAGGCCTTGATGTGCCTCTTCTTTCACCACAATTAACCCTATCAAAGCTACTATGTAGTAATCCTTTCCCAGACACTAACCAGAATTTCAGCTTGGATGTAGCTAGGATCCAAAACAACTACAAAATATTCCATTTTTAAAAAAAAAAGGCACTTTGGTTATTAAAGTTTGTCTTCAGTGGGAGGATTCTTTTCATGGATTTAATACAATGAACATTTCAGGTTCCAGACTGACTTTGGTGCAATGCCACAAGAAACAGATTTCTGATTCTCACTGGACATTTTGCTGTGCACAATAAAAATATACAGTGTCTAATACAGATGCTCTATAAATACATCCAGAAACTGATCCAACCAAGTTGTCCCTGTTCTAGTGACACCACTGCAGTAATTTGGAATGCATTCTTAGGATATTACGAATGCTTGGCAATACAGATATGATTGTGGCCATGGGCACAATATGAACCGTATTCTCAGGATAGCAGGGGTACCTATCTTTTTCCCCAGCTTGCTATGGAAGACAGACTGTTTCACCTGCTTTTTGTCTTGTTTTGGCAAATGAAAATATGAAAGGGGGTGGAATGAACATTAGAGATCATCTAACCCCAACCCCCTGCCCTGGGCAGGGACACCTCCCACCAGAACAGGCTGATCAAGGCCACATCCAACCTGGCTGTGAACACTGCCAGGGCTGGGGCAGCAACAGCCTCCCTGGGCAACCTGTGCCAGTGTCTCACCACCCTCACAGGAAAAAACTTCTTCCTGATATCTAATCTAAATTTCTCCTTTTTCAATTTATAGCCATTACTCCTTGCCTTATCACTACAGCTCCTAACAAAGAGTGACACAGTGTATTTTGTTACTGGTACAGCCTAATTAACGGACTTTTTAGACATGTCTATAGCTCTATGTAATGTGACTTCAGGCATGTGCTTCCATCACAGAGCTCAAAACTAACTGGCATTTAAAGATATCTTTGAAGTTACAAGGAATCACTAATGCAGAACTGGATTGGTGGTGCAGCTGTTTAAGGAGTCAAATGGCTGAATTCTGGTTTACTTAGAATTTCTCTCCTTCCCCTCAAAGGCTGCAGAGCAGAATTAATTTCAAGATGAGAACCCTGGAAAGAGCATACAACTCCATAAACTCTTCAGAAAAGAAGTAAAAAGCTTCTATAATCACAGAACATATCTGAGCTGTATGGCATGCTCTGTTCTCTCAAGAATTTAATTTATTTGAAGTTCCCTGGCATGTCACAAAGATGTTTGATGGCAAAGACCCAAGAAACTAATTTCCTAAGTGACAAATTTAATTTTAACTCAACCTAGTACTGCTCAGAACTCTCCTACTTCTCTCCATATCCCAAAATAAATATTACCCAACGCTGCTGGAACTTCCCCTCTGCCCTGCAGTGAGCAGACAGTGGCACCTGCTGACTGAGGGTGAACACAACAGCAGCAAAGGAAGACAGAACATTTCCCTTCTGAAGTGCAAACTAACATCCTGAGAACCAAAAAATGCAAAAAGTATTCTTATAAGTATGCTACAACAAAAAGGCAATGTGTATTTTCCTTGCAGTAAAGACAAATAAATAAATAAAAATCCCTCCAAATAGATAGTGAAGGACAAGTGGCAAGATTAGTTTCTGGTTTTACCGTAAGACAACTGTGAATTACTTTCTTTTATTTAAATGAAAACCAAAGTCTCTGGTCATTTTTTTCCTATTGATTTTCCTGCACTCTCAAATGACCCTAAATACATAGAGACATTAAATCAAAAGAGTCACATTAAAAATTACAGGCTACATGCAAAATTAAAAGCATCACAACCTTTAAGGATTTACCTTTCTTAGTTTTATAGCTTCTTCTACTCTTACTAAAAAAAAAAATTTCATCCACCCTCACACTCCCCTCATTACCTTGAAATACTCTTTTCTAATTTGTTTACTTCTCCTCCTTTCTTCATTCTGCCAGATCACTGGCTGTGTTTCTGGCCAATGCTGCTCATCCACGGAATCCTTCTGGTTTTCCAGTGGCTAGAAGGTTTAGAAATATTTTTACGTAAAAGGTAAATACACCTCCGATGTATAAGAACCACACCAATTAATTGTTTGCCTCTCTCAATCTAGCTTTAGGACCTGAAAGTGTTACCAGTCTTAATGGTAACACCAGTAGAAATCACTTATTTCTTTTCAAATTCTAAAACATATTTCATAGAAGAAAAATAAGCTATTAAGTAATTCTTCAGAAAATAACACCCTTTTCTCGCACTGAGTCTAATTTTTGCAGGTAGGTTAGGAAGCCACCTGAGGTTGTCAAAAATCACTTCAAATTACCAGTTTCAAGGGTGGTTAGGCACTTGTGTATCTAATTTCTCAATCTGACCACGCAGTGCACACGGAAAGGATGGCTACAAGACAACTAAGGTATTTGTCTGCTGTTCCTAAAGCTAAACTAGATTGACACTTAAAATAATAATGAATACATATGACTGTCTACTTTATGAAAACTGGAAGCAACCTGAAGGGACTAAATGGCTATAACAACATTTCCAACTGTTTCTTCTAATTAGAATATAAAGGCATTTAAAGCAATTGCAAGTAAGTGATAGATTAAAATCTAATATAATAAAAAAGTACTCCCTGCAGTTTAATTTCAACTTGATCATATCATGCCATTCTCATTGAGGTCTGGAGAATCACTGGCCTACAAAATTCAACCCATTTAAAAGTTACATCAAACCCTGAAACATTATGGTGAGGCAATATAGGGAAACAAATACTAAACCCAAGGAAGTAAAACTTATGTCTCATTAGTTTCAAGACCTTAAAGCTAGTACCATTTGCTATTTAAAAGGTCTCCATTACATACAAGTCAAATTACCCTCACACACAAGTTCTTCATAGGTTTGATATTTTCCACCACAAATACTCTACTTCCCATAACTACGTGTGTAAGATACCATACGAATGCAGTAAAGGTTTTTGCCATAAAGGCAAAACCAAGAAAACAAATCAAAAATCACTGAAATATAAAGCCACCACATTTATATGTGAATATTACCATTTGAATTTGAGTATTTACCTGCCAGCTGTATGGCGACACTGGGGAATTCCCTTCATTTGTGGAGACACTAAAAATTAAGATGAGAGGCATTAGGAAATGCACTACTTTTTGTGTACTTTCAAACCAAGTTACTTTAAATTATCAAAAAATGAACACTTAAAAAGTAGCTTCTCTGCAGCGCTACAGTATTTTTTGGCTACCTGTATAAAGACGTCACGATGTGGCTTAAAAATAACCACTTGACAGAAACATCAAGTCATATTTTACTCTCCTTCACTATAAGTTGACAATAAGCCTTTCACATTACAGTACAAAGCTTCTTCTTAAGCATGTTGATCTTTAGGGATTACTAATGCACCTTCATTGTTTTATTTCTCAAAGCCACCAGTGACACACTTTGTTCAAAGCTGCCAAAAGACCTATTCTTAAATGTTTGGAAGCTTCACATGTTTCATTTCACTGTTAGCTCTACATGATAAAGTAAAAGTTTGTACTAATAAAGTAGGGAAAAACATTTTCAAATGGGACAGTGCTACAGCAGAATCTCAAAAAAACACACTTTGGAATATGGAATTGCTTCTTCTTGGGAAAATAAAAATGCGTAGATATAATACCTTCAAATTATTCTTCTAAATCTTTCTGTGAAATTCACTTCTATCATCCTACCAAGCAACCATGTCATTCCCATTCTGTCAGCTGGCTTAGAAACTGGGCAGGACACAGAAGGGCAAACATCTGGGGATTGAATGCAAGCAGGGCATAACACAAGGAGCAATTATAATGTATCCTAAAGGGAAAAGCAATTGCCACTTATTTTCTGCTACTCTGTTCCTTTTTCCTTTCTGTTTGCCCTAACCCATTAATGCTACTTTTAAAGCTGACGGCCATTGAAACTTTGCCTGCATCATATCCAATGGCTTGATAAGCAGTTCAGTTGGAATTGCACCAACTGTTGGAATAAATGATAGTTTTGCTGTTGATAAATATTTACGAACTATGATATGTTGTATAAGTGTGAATACTTGAGAGAGATGACAGTTCCTAGTCTCTTTCCATGTTTCCTACACAGTGTGTGATTTGGGTTCCCATACAGCAGTGCAATAAAACAGTAGCCTGTAGCATTTACCTTACCTCATGTGCACAACACAAAATTAAGGGGATGACTGGGATTTTTTGGTGGTTATTTTGGTTTTAAGTCTCAGAACTCTTTGCTTCATTAACCAGGAAAAAGCAAATTGCACCTTTCCTGGATTACTCTATGATAAAAAGACCTAACATAGCCGTACACTTCTCAAAATAGGTGACTGCATGACTCTATGATAAAAAGACCTAACATAGCTGTACACTTCTCACAATAGGTGACAGCATCTCAAAAAGAAGAAGCTGTATGTTAAGTAAGCAAGGACTGGAAAGTTCCGAAGAACATGAGTCATATAATCACAGGACACGTGTGCAAACAGCTCTTGAAAACCACAGGTACCAGTGAGGGAGAAAATAGCTAAAATAGGATGTATCACACTGAAGGATCTATACTGTACAAGATGCTTTCTGGATGAAAACTCAACTGCAGAGAGCTGCTGCCACCCCAGTACTCTACAGCAGCACCACCAGCAGTTACAGCTTTTGTCTCCAAGTTTCGCAGCCAAAGGGGGTCTGGACACAAGCAGACACAGGTTCTTTGGAAGGCAGAGATTTTAGGAGACTATGAGGCTTGTAAAAATCACCATAGCCACCTTTTGAATGGGGTTCTCATTAGGAGGCTGCCAGTCAGCAGCTTAAAAACTGAAATAGATAATTTCTTGACCAAATTGATTAAAAGAACTCACCTAGCATTCTTTAGGGAGGAAAATAGGAAGCTGTGATTTCCCAGTTTCCTAAAGACAAGGCTTTGGGTATTTTTGTTTGTTGATGGTTAGTGGAAGGGTTGGTTTTATGTGGCTTTTGTATTGGTTTGGGTTTTTTTAAAATTGAAAGAAAAAGCATAAAAGTGCAGCTCCCACAGGCAACTGATTCCTCACTGACACATGCTCCACAAACAATAAAGGTTTTGCAGGCTGAACTCTGAGCAACACTTCGACAGCTCTAAAGAGCACAAAAGCACTGCCAAGGAGGAACATTTAGATGTCTAGGCACAGCTCCAGTGCCATCTTGTGTAACACAGGGTCTAACACAGCTATGTCACTGGTGGGAGCAGATACAACTGCACTGGAACTGCATGTCTAGGACATAAATGAAGGCCTATCTTTAGGTACTTGAACTTTTCCATAATCAGCAGCATAATCAGACCTACAGCTGGGTTCCTGGTTGAGACCACCTTTTCTAAAGAGTCAAAAGAACAGATTTTCTTTCAATCTGAAAGAAATAAGCTCAAGAATAATTATTCTTGTGGCCTGAATTTCATCCTAGCTAAAAAGATGACAGAAGATGGCAGTAGCAACACAATAAAGATACAAATTAAATTAATAAACTACTGAAAGCTGTGATACACTGAAGTATATCAATACCATTTTTCAGACTCCATTGGCTGCTTTGGCCTGTTCCTTGTGTTTACTGAAACTGAATGATTGAGAAGCCTAGAAAGAAAAAAATACATATTTAAAACATTTTTGTACAATATGTTACTTACACTGCATAACATTTCCTGTGAATAAAAGTTTTGAACATTAAGAGACATCTTCCATAAAACTAACATATGTGTGTACACACATGAAATCCAAGCCCAATCCTGCTTTGATTTAAATCAATATTGTCTCCAGCACTTGAACTATTTCAAGTTCTGAATTTTAAGGAAGCAAAATTCAATGATAATTCAAAGCAAGATGAACTCTCCTCTTATTTTCCCCCCTAAATACTATTTCCACTGTGTAAAGTTATAGTGCCCTTGACCCAAAAGACCCTACTGCTCACTAAAAGCAGAAGACAAAAGAGTCAACCCGAAGCAGACCAGAAAGGCTACACAGACTGAGCACAGCAAAGTCAGTCAGTAGGAGCAGGTGAGAAGATAACTGAGAAGAAACACTGCAAGTGCAAAGGAAACACAGGGAAAAAGGAGAGGTGGAAAAATCGAGAAACACGAGCTAAGAACTCAACCAAAAGTCTAATGCAGAAGTGAACCAATGGAAATTGTATTTTTCTAAACAGTAAACAGGCAAGAAAACTCGAAAATTGGAGACTCAGAAATGGTTTTTCATCTGGAACAAACACTACACATGCACACAGGAAGATGATATGAGCTATTATGGATGCTTCAAGTGCTAAAAATAAAGCAGTCAGCAACACTTAAAGGTTTGCAAGGAAGTGTCATGGTCAACAGTGACTTGAAGCAAACGTTCAGAATTCTTGCAGGTAGGAATACTGCACTTGAACACTGACATCATGTGCAGGGCTGTGATCAAAGGATATTTATATAGAATTATATAGAGAACTAGAATGCAATAATAATCAGAGAGAATAAGAACAAAGCCAACTATTCAATGGAAGTAGAAAAACAACAGGCACCTTTTTATCGTTCATTACCATTCCATAGGGCACTTACAGCCACTAACTGGAAATGATTGATGATTTTCCAATCAAACCTCTCCGATTATTGGGCTAACTTTGAGCTCCCTAATCTCATTTGCAGGTTAAATCTCTCATTGTGTGACCCTCAATTTAATGGGATTATGAGAATCTAAACCTGTAAAGCAAGTCTGCTGCATTCCATCTGCAGCATCTGTTTTGTCTTCAGAAACTTAGTTTTGAGGATGCACTGCAGAATTAAATTATTTCAGGCTCTAGCATGAAGATGTTACAAAAAATAATATTCAGAGCAAAGGTTATCAAAGCAGAATAGAAACATCTATTCTAAAGCCATGAATTTTTAGAGAAAATGCCTATTAAAACCAGTTTTATGTCTTCAGCTGAAAGCCATGAGAACTTCAGACTTTAAATTTGAAAAAAAAAAGAAATTTGACTCAATTTGATGCAACATTTACACCAAAACTGACTGACTAACAAAGGCCATTCCTTTTTTCAACTCATTATATGAAATGTAAGGAAAGACTATTCAAGCTAATTCAAATATATCCACACTTTTTAGCTACACCATTTCTAAGCAAATAAATCATTAATACTTGAGTTTATTATGAACTAGGTTTATTACAAAGAATAATTTTAGACTTTCTAAACCAAAGCCAATAATCTTTGAAACTTCCTGCTTAAAAACCTCAGAATATTGATGGGGAAGTAACATCGTATGTGACGTTACTAGCACAGTCAGAGAAATCTCAGTTTCCTGTTCAATAATGAACTTGAAAGCTTTTACTTAAAGCAACTAGTGAAGAAAACGAATGTTCACTTACTAAATTGTGGACAATTGGCAAAATAATTTGTTCAGCTGGAAGAGGGGGGGAGGAATCACTGCAGGCATTTAAATACTGTCCTCCAGGAAATACAATGCAAAACTGAGCACGTAAAATGAAAGTACAAGTAGGTCATGTTCAGAAGTTGTACTCAAGTGTAGTGTTGATGGGGCAAAGATCTCAGCAACCACTGTCACCTAGACTACAACTCATTAAATCCAAAACTTTTATTATACAGATCAATTATCAAGCCAAATCCTGATAGGCACAGTGACTGACTAAACAAGGACTTGCCTAAGACACCTGTGTTAGTCCTGCTGTTAATTTCCTACTTAGGATTCCTACAAACCATGCAGATCCTGTTGTTACAGAAGCAGCACTCAAACTAATCCTCTGAAAGGGTTCTAAATCTCACACAAATTAGTCTAAATTACTCACCAGCACATCCAGTGACAGATATTTATACATGTATTAAACACAAAGCCAACACTGTGACACATTTTACTAGTTCTATATTATGCAAATGCAACATCCGCTCCAAAGTTCTGAGCATGTAAGAAAGGTCATGGCAAGAGTGATTAGGATGCTGGAAAGTATTTTCTGAAGTTTGAGAATTTCAAAAGTGGAATCTCTTAGCAGTCACTTCTGCTTTCCTATTTAGAGCAAACATAACACCAGGATTAAGGGAAACAAATGAAGCAAATGATGGCAATGTTATCTGAGGTTAGCTATCTTCCACTTTAACCGAAAAATACTACCTAGAATCTATAAAGTGCATGAAGACACTAGAAATCTTATATAGTGAGACAAAAATGATTTATTTTCAACTCATCAGAAGCAGTCTGTCCTCACATCCAACTCTGCTTTGTGATGTAAGCTCTGCTCTTCAGGATTGAGACAGCTTTAAGAAGTCACTGCTGTCAGGTAAGAACCCAGACTTCATTTTGGTGCAAACTCCAACAGGCTCATTTGCTGCCAATGACAATTATTTAACCTAAGCTACACTACTTTATTGGGAAAAAGACAAGGAATATCCAGACTAAGTTACAGAGTTTCAACTGATAAGGTAACAAAGTCTGAAATGTCTTCATTCTGGATTTCATGTTACAGGTGAAGTTTGTGCACCTGCAAATGCTTTCCCCCACGGCTGTCAAATGCAAACCAAATGATCACTGCTCATGCTAACTTGAAAATGATCACTTTCAACCCAAGATATCAAACAAACAAAATGAAACCCCCAAACACTTTTGCCTGAAGTTCTATATTTCAGGTATTTTTTTAAACATCTAAGCTTTTAGGTTTGGACTCAGAGTGTTTTTGCAGTTACCTAATTAATTACTTCTCTTAAACAGTATTTTATCCTAAAGAACCAAAAAGGCATTGCAAACTCTTTTTGATAACAAAACATCTCGGGCTCACTTAGCCAATGCCTTCAGTCTGTTTTTGTTCAAGAAATGGCCAAAACTGTTGCTTTTGTGCACATTTTAGCTTGGAAATCTGAGGCTCTACAAACACTCTATACCTTGATGCACGTCCTGCAGCCCTTGTCCTCTGGAAGAGTTTTTCACTGAATGAAGTTCTATAGCTTAATGGCCTTCGTCTGTGTTCACATTTCATGGACACCAAAGCCAAAGACGGAAGGAGGAAGCAGGATAGGTTGATGGGAGAGGACAGGGAAGTCATTAGCATAGCAAGCACAAAGAAAGAAGACTGCATAATATTACAAAAGCACACACTGAACAAACAGAAATAGGATTTGTAAGGAATTATTTCATGATGCTTAGCTTTGCTGTGGATTCTGTTTACTGATCGAACATATTTTCCACAAAGACACAGAAATATCTTCACTAAATTCTAAATATTATTCTTATTGCTGATGAAAAACCCATGGATTCAAAAGCAGGGCAACCTTTGACATCAGAGGTGATTTTGCCCTTGTGTACTTAAAGATATATAACCAATCTTGAAAATATAAATGCTAAACTAAGAAGTAAAATTTAACAGCTAGTAAGATTTGCATATGTCTGCACCACTCAGGACAAGGCAGAACCATTAGCAACATCACTGCATTAAGGTACTACAACATGAGTAAACTTGACACTGCAGTACTTCAGAAGAGGAGTGGCTTGGGGTTTCAAACAATTAGGGAACCATACTTAACAAAACAAGACCCGCACGCAACATAAATAACCATCATATAAAAACCTAACATAAGAAAAACACACTCATTCTCTCTTATGTGATAAATTAATATGAAAAGATTTAGCAACCTTGCTCTTATTTGCAAGACTTTCGGTAATATATTAGCATGACGATTTCATTCTTATTTTTCCCTTCTCAATGTGAAAAACCAATTGTTGAATGCAAGGCATGGGGTACAAGTAAAACCTACTTTATCTTTTACACACACACACACACACACACACTACTGTTACTATATTTACCTAATTATTAACTGTGACTATATTTATCTAATATAAAATGCTGGTGAATTTTTAAAGCCCTGCAATTCATAGTATGAGGAGATCAGTTTCTCTGAGGGCTTCATGTGGATTTCAACTATTTTCAAAGAAAACAGGCAGTGCAGAACCTCATAATTATACAGAAATTCAAAAGAAACAAAAGTAGCATTTAAGCTGGTATGAAGTTAAATCCATTACTGTCATATCATGAATGACTGTTAGAACTATTTTAGTTAATGAACTACTATTAACTACAACTTTTACCTCTCAGAACAGAGCTTACCCTCAAAATACCTCACAGCATATGCCTGCCTGGTAAAGGAACCACACAGAACACTGTTTCAACCCTACCCTGTCCACATCCAATGGAACTCCAAGTATTCCTTCCTGTTCTTCATTTTCTAGTTAACTTATTTTATTACATTTCTTTAATCTGCCACTTGTTCTACAGCTCCTTTTCAAGAATCCTTGTTGAAATGTCCAACATGAAGCAGAGAAAGGCAGTTTGGATATTTATAATCCATACATACTGGCATTTGACAGAATAATGTTTGAACAAATCTCCCCTTCTGTCCGTGGGATAATTATAACTCTCATCAAATGGAGGAAGTACCATCTAAGTTAGCTTATATTTGAATAAAAATAAGCAGTCACAAACTGTTTGCAGGTTCTGAAATTCATACAGACTCAGAGAAGTTACTTTAACGTGTTATCCATGATGCACTTACATGAGCATTAACCAGGCCTACTTGAGAAGTAGCTTTAAAGGAAAAAAAAAAGGATAAAAAGTCTAAAAAAGTTAACATATACCAATTCAGGAAATCGAGAGACTCTTACATTCACCTCTTCCTCTCCGTAGGTTTATAGACAGCAATTTTATTAAAAGAAACACAGGACAGGTATCTTGACAGAGTCTGATATCAGTGTTTGACATCTGGACAAAACTGTTCTCAAAACGAGATGACAAGAGCTTTTGGGTAGAAGAGAGGCTAATGAATAAATTAACTGCAACACAAGTTATCTTAACTAACTGCACAATACCTGTGTTTTTGTTCTTGCTGCAGCAACTGAGCTGCTATTTTTCTCAAGTCAGTCACTTCTTTGAGTTCATCATCATCTTCAGCCAGCAGCTGCTCTTTCTGAAGCCTGAGAAATTAAACATTAGTGACCTGCCTGACTTCAGGAAAGCAAGACAGAAATGGCTCATTATTGGACAAGAACTAGGCAGTGCTCCCCATAAGCTTATTTTCTGTCCAAGGGTAGTCAGAGTTCAACACATTTCTTTCCTCCACATGCAAAGAGCTTAAAAGAAAACCACTCTCACCCCTGCCACCACTAGTAAAACCTACCCCAAAATCATCAAGATTTACCTTTTTTCATCCCCCCAGTCTTCATTCTGTTCAATTTTCTGGGACTTCTCAGGATGTTTTCCCCGTTCCTTATACAGAAGGAAACAAACATCTTAGAAACTGTTCAACAAGTTTGATTTACTTTTTTAAATTCAAGACTCTCTTGTCAGTCTGTGGTACCTTGACATAGGACAGCAATGGGCCACTCTGCACATCTCCCTGCTCAGGAGGAGCTCCCTCATCAGCATTCGGGTCAATGTAGTCATATGCCTCCTGGTCTAGGGAGGATTTATGAAGAACCGAAAAGGTATTAAACAACAATATCTTGACCAAGTGTTACTCCTGAGAAAGTTAAGTGCTCATGAAACATCAGATAAAGATAAAACATAGCAATTGCATCTCCTTAAGCTAGAAACAATCTTATTTTTTTCTTTCTCTCTGGCGTTATTTGACATTATTACACTGTTTTCTAAAAATACAATGCCAACATGATCAGATCATTTTGTGCATTTTTCTGACCTAAACTAAGCACCTCTTATCCAAACTAACATATACACAACAGGTATTACCTTTCTGTGGATCAAGTTTACTTCCCATGACATGATTGTCATTCTTTAATGTCTGTTCCCTTGTTGATTCCGATATCTGGGAGTGAAGGCTGATTGTATCATCATCAGATGGCTGCAAAGACACTCACAGTTAGTACAGGACTGACATGGCAATTAGATTATTGTATGATTTGCTAAGAACTCACAATTCTGGTGCAACTAACACTATCATGAGGGATGGCTCCCAGGAGAGAGGAAAGAAGAGCTTTTAGTGACTGGGAAGGGAGTTTAAGAGAATCATAGTTTCAGGAGAGACAGTACATTATATATAGTATAATTAAGTATATACTCACAGTTCAGTACACAACACTGAAAGACAGTACTTTGTTCCAAGAGGCCCAGTCCAACCCCAGGCAATGGACTATGAAAACTGCACTTAGGTACTTTCTTGCCTAAAGCCTCTGACTCTTGTTGGACCACTGAAGAAAACAATTATCACTTCTAACAATCTGAGATTTTCTTGAAAAACATCAAGTGATACTCATTTTCCTACAGTTTTTCCACTAACAATCACTCTGCGTTTGCAGTAATTGAGTTTCACAAAAACTTTTGTTCTCCACTATTCAGCTTTGACATCAGTTATTAATAACAGCTCCTTAATGAAGAGTTCTACAAATACAGAGTTAACTTGAAAGGGTTTTTTCCTTGTTTTAAGCCTAACAGATCCTTCAGAAGGTAATTCAAATCTAAACAATGAGGATTACTAACATGTACAACACTCAAGTTTAGTCCTAATAAACTTCAGTTATCTTCAGTACATTTATTTCATTAATAAGAAAAGAAAGTCTCAAATAACTTTTGTTCTTTGTGTAGAAAATGGTGATTCATTTCACACACTAAAAGATCCAAACAATTCTTTAGGTGAGGAGCCAGTTTTCAAATGTTTGAAATTTGGACTGGAATCAAACCTAACCAGAGAAGTTAAGGAAATACATAAATACTAGCAAATAATTTGTGTCCGATACTGACAGTCCAATGCTCTAAACTCAACAGTGCAGATACTCAGGAGAACAGGAAATTCAACTTACTCAGGTATTTCTCAAATGATACAAAGCACAAAGGAAAGTTCTAAAAACCAGAAATTACAAATGCAGCAGTGAAAAATACTCACTTCTGTGGTGGACAACCTTTTATCCCCATTATCACTTCCAATGCCAGAGTCTGGTCCATGGTTTTTATTGGGATAAAAGTCCTCCATGCTACATTAAGAGAAACAGCACACAAAAAAACCCATATAAGAATGCAAGAATCAGTAGTTTCATTTCTCTAAAAGAAAAGAAACATCCTTTTCAAAACATGTTCTCTCTACTCATTTGCAGTTGCTGATACAGAATTTCTGCACAATGTCCCATGTGTAGAAAGCAAATTCTTCACCTCTTACATAAGTTGTGCAACGAAAGAGTATCACAGCAAAGTTCAAGTAGGTATGATCAATCCTGGTATTCTTTGTATCTTAGCAACTTTAGATTGTTCTATTTCATTCACAAATAAAAGTTTCCTCCACTAAACCCCAATTCCCTGAATTCTATTTGTAGACCTGGTTTCCTACTACTAACAAATATACATTCACCTGATACTGTCATATATAATGGTTTAGTCGTTATGTAGTATTATAATGGTTTATAACTCTGCCTGAATATCCATGAAATACTTCCTCCTTTCAAAGACAAAATCCCATGTGCTGAAGTACACAAGTACTCCTTTGTAAGACATTTTACTTGTAGGCCTTAAGTTTAACAGAGGCATTTCAGGAGCAGCTATGACTGAGGTTTTAAGGAGCAATTAGCAGCTATCTATGACCACTGTGGACTAATTCCCTATGGCATAGTTGACAGAGACCAAACCCATGGACTGAATCTGATAGTTTAGACTGGTTTGTTCATAACTTTCATTTTTCTTCAGCCTTGAACAGAGAGACACATGACATGAGAGTATTGTTCCCTATGTTATCCAATGGCAAACCAACTGATTGTAAATACAGATGCATTCCCATTTAATTATTCAGGAGGTTCTCAGTACAAAAGTACAACAAAATACTCTGCACATTTTGACCTCAACTAAATCTAATTTAAAAAAAAAAAAAAACACAGTGAAATACAGTGGGGTTTAAGTTCGTTTCCCTCAATCCATATGTGGGAGACACTTTCCATCCAACATACTAACATGGCATTTACGGTAACTTCTCATCTACTGTTCTGTTTAGGAAATAAACAGCTGAGATTTTCAATAAATAAATTTCAACTTCGGGCTTTTAAACATCTTTGTTCTGATTTCTAAATCTTTAGTGAGTACAATTAGCGTTTTTCATAGCAACTCAGATGAGCCAATGAGGCCTCCAGGAACAGAAAATAGACACTATGACTCCTAAATAAAGTACTGCAGTGACAGCTGTTATCTGCAATAAAGAGACCACTTAATAACAAATGCCAAAGTAAAATAAAACAAACCCCTCACCACTTACCTGTCTGTGAGTGGCTGGGAGGGGATTCTTTTCCCTAATGACGGAAGATCCAAGGAATCTGGTTTTTTATCTATTCTGAGGCAGGCCTGGATGCTGAGGAATTTAAATATATGTACTTTACCCTTTAAACAGATCTGTTGGGAAACAAGTGAACAAAAAACATCTTAACTACACAGCATGTCTGGAAAATACACTCCAAGAGATACTTTCCACACTCTGTTTGTGCCCACAGCTTATCACTAGGAGAAATATAGCTAAAAAAATGAGAACTTGATTGATATAACTCAGAGCAGCTTCCTCTAAGTTCCTAATGCAATTTGGGTACTAGAGTGCTTTAATACTAACCTGTGCTGGTGGTATCTGCATTGGGTTGTTATCCAAAAGTATAACTTGTAAGTGACGCAACTTTCTGTAACAAATGGGAATTTCTGTGATTTTATTACAGGAAAAATCCAGTTTTACCAAGGGAAGGTCTCCTAATTCTGTGTTTGGGGAAATAAACAAAGAAAAGAATCAGTTATCTTCTTAACACCTTACCTAATTTACCTCCATCAATGAAAAGAAGATGAGGAGCTTACCATCTGGCAACATATGGAGATTATTTCTTCTTATGTTCAATTCTCTAAGTGACTGCAATTTTCCTATCTGCTGGGGAAGAACCTGAAGTTCATTACAGCTAATATCCTAGGAAAGACAGAATGAATAAATCAAAAGAACACCTTAAATGAAATTACACAAAAGAATACTATCAAAACCCCTATAAAGCATAGTAGTAAATGAAAATAAATCCCAGCTCCCTTGGATGTTCCACAGAGAAGATGCACCATAACAGATCTCACTGTTTCTTCCCTATTTAATGACTGATGTTTCAGAAATTCAATTCAAGACGTTCCATCAGTGAATGGTGAAATACTGGGTTTGAGATGAAAACTGCAGCCTAGGAATCAGGAGTTCCTGCTATAGTTCCCATATCAGTCAAACACTTTTTGTGCTACTGCTGGCAAGTGACATTCTACTCCTCTTTGAAAAATTCCTTTTCCTTAGAAAACCTGGAACCAGCCCATAAAACTCCACATTTACAGAAAGCAGTAGCAGCTGCACCAACTTTTTGGCTACAAGCACCAGAGGGTGGCAAAGCTGCATCAAGTGAACACAGACTACAGCTATTTCTGACACTAATTTAACATTCATTTATGCAGGCCTGACTGATAAAACCATCGCATTGATAAAGACTCTTTCCAGCCATTTTTATTTCTAATTCAATACACTCCTGAGACTAGTTTCCTAGGTTAGATAACAGTGAGATGTATCTGTCTGATGAAAACATGGAAACCAATTTTCAAGGTAAGCTAGGTCAGTAACTAGTAGGCAGGCCTTAAGCCAGATGATTTCAGCCTCCTTCTCCACTACACACTTCTAGAGCATCAGCTTGGGCACTACCCATCTGCTTTTGGCATCCATGGTGTCTGCACACAGCAGGATGTCACAGAAAGCACAGGCTGCTTGGGATACACTGTCCTGGATCTATTGCGAGATCTTTGTCCACATCACCACAGTTGAGATGGGATTCCCTTCCTAAAAGCATCTTTTGAGCACATGGCTTAGTTATCAACCTTTTTTCAAAAAATATGTGTGTATACATCTCTACTTGTTTTTATGTTCTAAACCAACAGATCACAGGTAATTCTCTCTCCTTAATCTGCATTCTCAATTTTACAAGGTTGAGAAATAAGCCTCAAACCCCACAGCTGTAATCCTGACAAACACTCACTTCCTGGAAACAATAGCAGTGATCCCACCTTGAAGTCCTATGACATGGAAGTGAGCACAGAGAACTTCTCAAAGAGTAAACGATACGAGAAAAGCCTCACAAACATTCAGAATAACTCACAGTACTTGTAAGTGAAAATAGAATGTTGATTTATAGCTTAGAAATGAGGTTGTGTTAAAAGACTCTCCAGGGCATACACAGCTGCTGTGGAAACAGGATGAGGGTGCCTTGCAATCACCACAGAAATCATAGATACTAAAAATACTTAGTATTAATTAATTAAATAATTAACTAGATCTAGTGCAAGTCAGTGAATGACTGTGCACAGCTCTCCAAAACACAGAAGCTTAACACAGAGCAATGATCAGAAAATCTTAGAATATGAACAAAGTAAAGGATGACAAAGCACAAAACTCGAATATGTCATGGAATAAAACGATGTTGCACAGACACCTAATCTGGAACATGTTGTATTATTCCATTCACCCCAAAGTAAAGGAACAGCAGAAATGGGGGGGAAGACAACCCACAGCACAAGCCAAGAGTGACTGAAGGGCATAATTTATATCAGAGTACAGAGAGATGAACTCTTCAGCTGGAAAAAAGACTCCTGACAATATGTAAGAAAAATAAATAGAATTATCATTACTGTAAAGAAGGTAAACAGAACAATTCACCATTTTTAACAACACACAAGCAAAAGACTCATATGAAATCATCTGCAATGTGGGTTTTTTTATGAATCCCTTACGCTTTAGTTCACCCAACATCCTGCTCTGTGTTTAACCCCAGTTTTGAAACTACAAAATACTTCACCCATAATTTCAGCTCAAAACCCAATACAGGAAGTGAATTTAATTTTGCAGTTCCATGTTTTAAAAATACTCATTTATAATTTATTATACTGAAAATACACTGCTTAGAAATTTCTTTAGTACAAAAATTCACAATTTTACTTACCAACTCCATTAGATCTCTCAACTTCCCAATTTCTTCTGGAATGGAGACCAGTTTGTTATTACTGACAACCAGAACTTTCAGTGGAAGATCAAACAGGTATTTTGGCAACGTTGACAAAAGATTCCGACTTGCAAGAGAGAAAAAGCGACAAGCAACGCTGGATTATAATCTCCTTTTAAAACCTGACATGGAGTTTGAGGTGCACATTGGAAGACTTTGCTCCTACCACAGAAGACATTCTCCACCTATGACAATTTCATCTACATTTCAGCTATAATATCCAGCATTAATTCCTTAACAGATACAGCCTCAAATGTATGTGTATTTTAGCCCCCAGCTCACTTGATGAAAAGAACATGTACTAGGATAGAATCTAACACTGAAACATAGTGTTTTATGAAAATGAAATCTGTTAGAAGAAATAATGTTTGACTCTTGCTGTTACCTTCAGAAGGATCACCTGATTGTACAATCTACAAGACTAGAACTTTACACAAGGTTATTGCTTCTCCTGTGATGTCATCATGGCTGTCCTGAGCCATCACAAAAAGCCCTTAACACTTACTTATTATTTTGCTGAGCAATAGTCATGGTTTCATAGTTTGATACAGGGTTGGAATGGACCTTAGAGATCATCTAGTCCCAACCCTCTGCCCTGGGCAGGAACACCTCCCAACAGAACAGGCTGATCAAGGCTTTATCCAACCTGGCTTTGGACACTGCCAGGGTTGGGGCAGCCACAGCCTCCCTGGGCAACCTGTGCCAGTGTCTCACCACCCTCACAGGAAAAACCTTCTTCCTAACACCTAATCTAGATTTCCCCTCTTGCAATTTATCCCCATTACTCCTTGTCCTATCACTACAGTTCCTAACAGAGTCCCTCTCCAGCTTCCCCATAGCCCCTTCAGATCCTGGCAGGTTGCTATGAGGTCTCCACATAACCTCCTCTTCTCCAGGCTGAACAGCATCAACCTCCTCAGCCTGTCTCCATAGCAAAGGTGCTCAGTCTTCTTCTCAGCTTTGTGACCTCCTCTGGACCTGCTCCATCAGTTCCATGTCCTTATGTTGGGGACACCAGAACTGTGTGCAGTACTGCAGGTGGAGTCTCGCAAGAGCAGAAGGGCAGAATCACCTCCCTCAACCTGCTGCCCTCATTCCTTTGGATGCAATCCCACAGCCCACATGTTCCTGCACTGCCAACACAGCCCTCAGACATGAGCACAGAACTGAAGACAAAGCAATGTGGCAAGTGATGATCAGAAGATTTGGCTCTTGAAGTAACACGCAACACCTTGTTAGAAGTACAAACCATTTCTGTGAATGAAACACCATCAAAAGAGAAATGGGCTGAGCTGAAGAATGTTAGGACAAATTTCTTTCAGAAAATACTGCAGGTCTTTTTCATATTAATCCTCTTTAGCATTACCACGGAACACATCACTCTTGAATTATCAGTGTAACGACAGATATTTGCGCATTTTGAGACATAGTAGATTTTAGGGTTGTAAATAGCTCTTAACTGAGAAAACTGTTTTGGACTTGATACAGTCAATACAAGAATCAAGGAATATTACAGAAAACAGGGTTGGGAGTGTCTTTTAGATTCTCTCTCCTTCCAGAGCTCATTTCCATCTTCTGTTTTTGTGAGAACAATGTCTTCCAAGTTAAAAAAGAGCAATACAGCAGTGGATGTAAATAATGTGCAAAATGAGCACAGCCTTCTGGCCAGAGCAATTTACCCTCCTGAAAGGAACAAATCTTCACACCCATAGTTTGCAAACACTGTTTGCAGAACGTTGAAGCCGAAGAAAACTTAGCAAACTCAATGACCTGATGAAGGGGAATGGCAACTCCACAATGAGGCAAGTTATATAAAGACCACAAAGAAACGTTACTCACCTAATGTTAAGGTAGGTGAGCATTTGCAGGTTTTTAATAGATTCTGGAATGGATTTGATGCAGTTGTGATATAAATTTAAAGTTTCCAGTGGTGCAAAGAGCCAGACATCAGGAGGAATTTCTGAAAATCTGTTCTTTGAAAGATCTAGAAGAAAACAAAATTAAAAATAAATCCATTTTTAGTCAAAATTTTCCCTGCGATAAGAGGAGATGAAAGTCCCCACTGTTATTCTTGTCATGCTCCTAAAAATTAAGGTGTTGCAAGAAGTGTAAAATAATTCAGTTTTACCAGATGCTACTGCATATAATTAATACACAAAAGAGAATTAAAATACTCAGAGTCTTGCTTGATATGCAATTACAACAGAAAATAGAAGAATGACAGGAATTCAAAAACACATTTCCCACTACATAGTTACATTCACAATGACACTGAATATCAATCATGATTGTCCCTCGTCTAACAAGTCTTTGTTCTGTGCAATTCTTGGGCTTTTCCCCCTCCAATTCTAGGCACAACAGTACGACAGGGTACAAACTCCATGTTATTCTTCCTTTCTGACAGCTACATTAGAATCCAATGGAATTGTACAATATATCTGCAATGCTAAAGCCAAGTTTGCAAAAAACCTTTACAGACATATTTTGCTTAAGAACTACAATTCTCATCTAAAAATATTCTTTATTGCAAGCACAGCAACTGAGACATTCTCCAGCTACACATTTATAACTTAGCCAGAAAGAGAATAAAGTTGGCAAAACCAACACCATATGTATTTGTCTATAAAAATGAGGATGCAGTTTAGCCTAAAAGCTGGAAGAGGAGGTATCTTCAACAATGGAAACATAACACTTGAGCTCGAGTTATTTTGACAATGCATGACTGCAGTATGCAAATCTGCATGCAGAAGTTATCACAAACAGCACACTGTCAAAGCACAAGACATCTCTGATTGTATGAAACCTTGAAAAAGACCAGAAAATACCAATGAGATGTGACCCAAGAATCCTGAAAATGGCCAATTAAGTACCAAGACCTGTGTCATCGAAAGTGCACCAAACTACCTTAGAAGAAAGAGACATTTACTTGAGAACAAGTGCCTGCTCTTTTGAAAGGAACTCTGGTTCCCAACCCAAGATATCTCAGAAGGATGTGGTTTCTCAGAAACGCTGAACAAGCTCTTTCAACAAAGTAGCAATACAGATGCTTTGCTATTTCAGGCTTTAGTTCTCCATTTTTAACACTCACATGAAATAAGTGTGGTACTGCTTAGCTCCCATCACATTATCATTAGAACAAACATAGTTCTGAAAAAAAGTCTAGAAAGTGGCTGGACAAGTGGTTCAAAGTCAAAGAGAACCCAAGAACCTCAAGTGTAACTGCCAAAGCAGCAGCATTCCTCAATGCCAACACTGGAATCAATATTGTTTAGTCCCTTCCTCAACAACCTGGAAAACAGGATAGAATGTGCCCTCAGGAAGTGCACAGACAACACCAAGTTGGAGGGAGCAGAAAGGCAACTCCCATGCTGCAGGGATCAGATGCAGCCAGGGCCCTGGGCTGGCAGACACTCATCCAGTTTAATGCAGGCAAATGTAGAGACTTGCACCCTGAAAACAAAGCTAAACAGTGGCAGGTTATTAGTCGGACTTGATGATCCTAGAGGTCTCTTCCAGCCTTGATGATTCTATGATTCTACGAATGCCTTTTAAGACACTCTGGGACAAGAATTCCACTTTTCAATTATGAACCCAGAAGTCCTATTAGAATAGGAAATTACATCCCCTACCTGTCAATAATAATATCCAAAAGGTACATAAAGAGGTAGGAGATATTATGACTTCTCCCCCAAGCTATTTTTCATTCCATTATTGCAAAACAGTACTAGAATAGCCCCAGGGGTTCAGATTTTTCTAAAAAGAAAGATTCAAATGCCTATAGTTTTCCACAACAGTCTCACATTAAATGTACTTACAGCTTTTTAAATACAAGTAATGCTATTTTGATCCAAACTGAAATATTATTTCTACTCCAAAAATGTTTTCACAACAAGCAAAAAGTCTGAGATGATACTGTCTATTATGCTAAATAAAATGCAGATGTGAAGCTTATGCAATTTAGGTACTTATTGAAGGCTAATAACACAACAGATGACCAAGAAAATATGGTAAGAGAAAGGGCAGAAGCTTTTGGAATAGAGTGTTCCTCTATACACACGACAGACTTCATCTCAACTGAAATGAAAGCACACTTAAATTGAGAGTGGTTTTGTAAGGGTTAATAGACTGGAGAAGCAAGGAAAGCTGCTAAATGCAGAACTACAAATGATTTAAGATGACAACTCCTCTAGAAGTGAGATTATAGGAATCCTTTGCTTAACCAGCTTAGACTGGAAAACTCTCAGTGGGAGTGTTATGTGACTTCTAAATAGAAGACACTATCCATGCCTGCCCATGAATCACAGGGTATTTCAAAACACTATCTCTGCAGGAACAATCCAAGCGAGAAGCACACCATTACTAAGGTTAAATTTAAAAGGGGAACTAGAAAAACATGAAGTTGGTTGCAGCTTAGCTTCCTTTTGACAGGAAAAGCAAAGTCTTTACTGACTGTAAGACAACGATTAAAAGACAATATATTGAAAGATCAAAAGGAAAGAATTTTAGGAAATCAGTGAGTCTGGAAGGGAAGCTATTAGAAAGAAGAAGTTTGCTTGTATAAATTTAAACCATGATCAAAAGGAAAAGCAAGAAGCTCAAGCTGGCAGGTTACAGCAGTCTGCAGTAAGCTAGTTAAATAGCATTAACATCATGTTTGCCTTGTTTTTGCACTTTTCCCTAAGCATGCACTGCTGCTTACCATGAGAAGCTGCTAGCACTGACTGGCCTTTTATTTAAGCCCGTACAATCATTTTTATATTCACATTTCAAACACACTGCATGTTCCATTTGAAATATAAGGCTTAGCTCTGAAATTTACACTTGAACTTTATCTTGATATTTTAATACTCTTCATAAATATCTGTTGCTGACCCATGGTATTGGTGTTAGGCTTCCATTTGCTCAACTTGTTACTTAGAAACAAGATCAAAAAGAAAACAAACCCCACCCCACAAAACCCCAAACTGCTCTTCTAACTCCTCTCTCATACAGATTTCCCTAGCCAGCTTTTCTAGTCATGCTTTAGCCTAAACCAACCAAAGTCTAAGCCAAAAACATCAAAGCACAACTCTAACTATGTAATTAGTCCTACAGAAGCCAGTGGATGCATAAAAACAAGTGTTCAGACCTGATCCCAAAGGTACACTCTGAGCCAATCTAAACAACAAATCTGAGATCACCACACAGAACATTGATAAAATGTCTGCTAAACCCATTCACCTAAAAACCCCAGTGTGGATCCTGTGGGGACATGGTTTAATGGTGAACACAATGGTGCCAGGTTTGCAGTTCAATCTCATGACCTTAGAGGTCTTTTCCAACCTTAATGATTCTATTATTCTTTCCAAATTTTCAAGAACCTCAGGAGAAAGGAACTCTTAAGCTTCCCAAGCTCACCCCCAATGGGATGTTTCTCTAACATCCTTAGCATTTCCCTCAAACTCTTCACATCTACTTGCAGGTTCACAGTTCAAATCTTGACACATGACTAGTGTTGTTAAACACTAACGTTTCTAAATTTTCCTTTCAAAGGAACAAAATTAAGCTTGGCTAATTAAATATCAGAATGCTTCATATTTACTTAGGTTGTAAAATGATATATTGAACTGTTAAACACGTCCACAGGTAGAATGACTGTGCATACTGAAATAAACAGCAACCATTTCAGCTGCAAAACAGACCAAAGAACTTAGAACTTACTAGCAGAGAGTGTTCAAAAATTACATCATTTTTGCATGTAACTAAGTATTTCACATGCAAATTTCATTTGCTCTTCAACATTAAGAGCTCTGGTGAAGGGCTACACAGGACAAACTGAGCACCCATCAACTCTTCTGCACAGTAAGGAACTCTGCGACACCTGCCAGACACCTCTAGCTCACAGGAAAATAAATTGACCACAAATTGTCACAAGCAAAGCTACATACATTTAAAGCCTATTCTTATGTAGCAATATTTAACTTCATTTTTATCCACTGTGTATACTCATAAGTCAAATAAAAGCATAGTCTGTCTTCTGCTTAAAAGAAACAGTTTGTTAGGAAACTGTAGTGATAGGACAAGGAGCAATGGGGATAAATTGAAAGAGGGGAAATTTAGATTAGATATTAAGAAGTAGTTTTTCCCTGTGAGGGTGGTGAGAGACAGGCACAGGTTGCCCAGGGAGGTTGTGGCTGCTCCAACCCTGGCAGTGTTCAAAGCCAAGTTGGATAAAGCCTTGAGCAACCTGTTCTGGTGGGAGGTGTCCCTGCCCAGGGCAGGGGTTGGGACTAGATGATCTGCAAGGTCTGTTTGAACCCCTCAACATACTGTGATACTACTATGATACATCCTGTCAGACTGAACCACAGCTCTTTCACAGGAAGTACAAGTTTCTGTAACGGGTACAGACCAGCAGTTGCGTCCCAGACGTCTGCTGCTGAGAAAAAAGAACTGAGATCCAACACACTGGCTCTGAAATCAAGGCAGCCTTGTGAAACCCACTGTACCAACCCACCCTCATTGATCCCAGTCTACACTGGACACATCTAAACTGGCAGTTTGGATCAAGCAATTCTTGCTTTCCCTGTAAGACACCTCCACTCAGCACAGGTTAGCTCAGGCATGTGAGGATTTTCCTGAAATTTGTATCAATAGAAAACTCAACCAGAAGCTCTGCTCTAAAGGCTGGGACAACTGGGGGCATAGCTGTACTGACCTGCTGCACACCAATGATGGGATGAAACCAACAGGTGAATTTAGGTAATTCTTCACCATGTTACAACATCAGAAAGTCCCAGGCATGTCCAACACATGACAGGACACTGCTGTAGCTCTGGAGTGTGTTCAGCTATTTTAGAACAGCATGATTAAAACCAAAAATAAAGAACACATCAGCAGGATCACTCCTTAGATTGGCATAGGAAGGTGAAAATTCACACACTGTATCAAAAGGACATTACTCCATATCACGCATTATCTTCCTCTTCGCTGCTGAAGGTGTCTTGTCTCCACAAGTCTTTTGAAGTTTGGAGTGATAAGCAGAAAATCTCACAGGAAGCTTATTAGCTTTGGCACTTGGGTATTTAGACTATAATCATTAAAATGCCTTACTACCAGAAAGAGGAAAACCTATTTTCCTGACAAGTCAGCAAGGGTTACTAAGCTGGTGTATTACAGCACAGGGTATCTTCCTCCCACTTAAACTGGCCATTACTTACGGCTCAATTCTGAGAATTTCTTTGTGTTTACTATGTGGACTTGTGCAGATAAAATGGTTTGTCACTGGATGAACTAAGCAGAAACATATTTTAAGCAAGCTAGACTTCTGAAGACAAAGAACACTGGAAAACAAGGTGAGTGCACTTAGAGTAAAGCAGAAAAAAACCAAAAGAAACTGAGTAAACCAACAGTGCACAAGCACTGAGTGAACAGGGTCCAGCGACAACTCCAGCACATTCTCCAGAGACAGAGCGGCCCCTCCTGCAGCCACTTCAGCATCTGTTCTTATTTGCTGCTCCCTCCCACTGACTCTGCTACTCGTGCCAGACCTCGCGGCAGCATTTAAGAATGGCTGTAGCCACTTCTCTTAGCTTAACAGTAAGTAGATAGTATCTCTCATTACTGCATGGAGTGACTTGAAGCAAGCACTTCCATAAACTTTGTAGTTCTAGGTCAGTCTTCAATAGAAGCAGTTCTTGTCCACTACACCTTGCTTCCACCTACTGAAACAGTGCTAAAGTGACATATTGAAGGAGTGTTTGGTTTAATACCCAGATGGTCAGGGATCTGCTCACTGTACAGTCACACCTGCTGCTCAGCAGCCGCTGAAGAGCCCAGGGATGCAGGGATCCTGCAAGCCTTGGAACTACAAAACCTTTGTTCAGAAATCATACACTTGGGAACACATTTGTGATAACCCTGTCTGCCTAGCACAAAACTATTTTAATTCCATAAACATTTCCACTTTATTTTGTTTGTACACCTGAAATGCTCAACTTTCTCTAGATCTGGCAGCCCTGGCAGCACATTCTCCTAGTCAGTGGCAAACAATCCCAGGTTAGCTGGAAGCATGACAAACATCAGACTGTTGGACAGCCACAGAAAAGCAGAGAGCTCACAAGTCTCTTCACACTGTCACGTACAACTTTTACCACAAAAAAAAACTAAAAAAAAAATTTAAAAAAAAAAATCAATCAAGTATCTTTGCATTTCCTGTAGTATTACAACCTTCAGGCCTTAATTAGTTACCTTTCAGCTAAGGACAGATTCCAGCATTAAATGCCAGGAAAATGACTGTGTACTTTTTAATCTGCTCCACCCAAGCTTCACAAGTGAAATGTTAACATACATTTCACCAAAAAGAATATCTCAAAAAGCAAAGGCTACTCCATTTGTCTTTATCACACAAAGTTTTGCAAGGTATTTGTATTTGATCCACATATACCTGCTTCCTCCTCAAAGAATAAGCAACAAAGCAGAAACATATCACAAAAGGTTCCTTAGTTAATCAAAGGCAGAAACATTATAGACATTAAATGCTGGATATTCCAGCACAAAAAGAGTCAAAGCAATGGCAAATTTAATTTTGATGGACAGAGAATGTAAAAAGTCAAAAAAATGCACATTTCTTGCAGGTCAGTATTTCAGGTAAGGCTATAACATGGAAATCACTGGGGACGTTTTAAAGATTAAATTAAGATATAACTGGCATTCTACATAATGCAAATGTTTTAGGCAGGCAACCTAATAGTCAGCTTTTTTAACTTCAACAAATTGACCTGAGACTTTTCCTAACTTGTCCATCACACCAAGTATCTTTAACAAGGATCCTCATCACTGGCCTTCAGCAAGAAAGCCTCAAGCACACATGACTCATTTCCCCCTAGCCCAAACACTGGACAGGCTTTGAGAACACTGGTGAATTTCCACAATTACTTCTTTATACACTGTGTCACTTCCAGATTTTGCATCAGATGCATTTGCAAGCATAAACACTGACCCCTCCCCCCAAAACCATAGACACTCGAGTTTCTCTTTTAGTTCCAATCTGAAGGAGTCACTACTTAAGAACAGTGTTTTGCAATATGTTTGATTTCTAGAATGTAACCTAGATTTCACACTCAATATTAAGTTGTAGATTTGTTGGGTTCAATCTGCAATCACATGAATCACTACAGACCTTAGAAGGGCCAGAAATAGGATGCACAACAAACAGACATGCAAGTAATGCTGAAAGCAGCATCTGTAACCAGGGTGTTCCCTCCCATCCCTCAGCGGAGGGAGCACAAGGTGGGAACTCTGCCTGCCGTGCCAAAGCTGCTATTGGCCATGACAGGAGGGCTCACTCTGAAGCCATACTGGGAATACACTGGTGTCACTCCTCAGCCATGAGGAGGGAGCAGGTGGTGAGAAAGGAGAAATTTCAAAGTTAATCTATTTACAGGCAATCACTCACCTACTTATAATTGCTTGGAAGTTCCCTGAGAATTAAAAAGTGGCAATCAAGTCTGTTGTGACAAAGCCATAAACCAGCAAGCCTGATGGCTCCACTGCATTTATCCAGAGCATATCAGTTGCATATCAGCTGTCAAGCACCTTCTGTATTAACTATACCCATGTTTTAAGAAGTGCTCAGCAAAAAGGGGGAAATGGCTAAAGGCACAGGCTGACCTGGTTCAGCATGGAATAGAGCACAGGAACCTCTCTTGAAAAAAAAAAAAACCCAAACCAGCAAACACACAACTCTTGTGCTAAGTAGCCCATGATTACGCTGATGTGATAGACTCAATTACTTAACTGCCAGGGAGCCTAATGTTGCTTGCACAGCGAGAAGAAAAATTACACATTCATAAAATTACTGTGATATTCAATATACTTCTTGATATCTCAGAACCTATGATTTTATTTTTTTCCCAAAGTTCATTAACAGCAGCACAAGATCTGTTTGAACAGCCAGAAGACAAATCCAAGCAAATAACATAATAAGGATTTCTTGGCCAAAGTGGTGCAAGCACAATTCACAAAAGGAGCTAAACAGACAGATATGGTCATTATATTTTTAGCTCAGCAATAATTTTTGACACATAATTTAAGATGCAAAAAACATGGCACAGCATTTGAAAATAAAGCACTGCCAAGCCATTATGTAAGTTAGATGCAAAATAAAATCCCAAGTTATTTTTGATAAAACAACAGCAGTTGTGCTTCAACATACATGTGTGTGTGTGTATATAGACAACAACAGCAGTTGTGCTTCAACATACACGTGTGTGTATATAGATATATTAACCTTATGGAGAACTGAAGTGGTTTTCCCTCTGTTGCTGACTTTATTGACATCAAGGCAGAGTATTCTGGGTTTACAGCAACACTGCAGATCTGACTGCATAAGGGTCAGTGATATGGAAAAGAATCCCTTTACATCCAGATTGGTTAGAGGCTGTTTTTTAAATGATTGTTCCAAGTACCACAGGACCCAAGTCACTGACTCAGAACAGAAGGTGAAACACTGCAAAGACTTCTGACCCTAACCCCCATCTCCCAGGCCTTAGCCTCAGTCTAGAACCTTGTTCGGGGCAACATTTTCAAGTCAAATAGGCATAACTGCTACAAAAATGCCAGTAACCACATGACCTCTGAGGCAATGGCTGATCCTTCATCAAGCTCCAGCCACACTGACACACTGTAAAGGCTACATCACCTCAGGATTGTCATGAGATGGTACTTGCACAGACCCACATCACCTACTCCAGCACAGGGTTTTGAGAGCAGCAAGCAATAATGCTGTTTGTGTCAGACATTGCCCTTAAGCATTTTCACACCATCCTTCACAAGAACAATTCAATCCTGACAGTGACTGGCCTCTCCTACACTCTGCAACAGAATGACAAGACCACTGCAGACAGCTCTTCCTCAACTGTTGAGATTCAAAACAAAACAATCATTTAAAAAAAAACAAAATGCAAACAGCAATAATTAGAAGCAAACAAAAATACAGATCCTTGACGCACCTGCTTCAGGGTACAGAAGAAGTCTTTTTATCAAGAGATTGCTGATATGCCTACAACACTGCACTTTTAATGCTTCAGATACTAAATGTTTATACACAACAGTGACCATTGCTAAATACATTATTATGCTACTACAAGGAAAACTCCAGGTTCCATTATTTCAAGGAGTATCTTTCTAGTTTAAGGTATCACAATTGGCAGTCTCCTATTCGAAACCATTCCTAACCCATGGAGAAATAAAAGCCCCAAAGCAAGACAAAACCCCAAAAATTCATTCACCCAAGCAACACTCTGGCAAGCCACTACTACTTGTGAACAATAGGTGCTCGACCTCTCAGTAGTATTTTCTTCTAACACATTACTCAAAATGATCCATTTTCAGCAACTACTCCAGCAGCAAATAAACCCACAAGCAAATCAGACCCAAATTTGACAGAACCTCTGGGGAAAAGGTAGCTTTGTTTTCTAGGAACCGTACACAAAATTGTTTCCGTGTTTGCTTTGCCTAAAAGCCTGTGTAAATCCAGGCCCGCACACACGACATACAAGCATTTACCAACACGGTGAACACATCGAGCTCTCCGAGCACTGCTGGATGCTCACACAGCCCTCACACCCGCACCTGGAACCACCTTCCTGCTCAGCTGGGGACAAGGACCGACCAGAATAGCCCAGGCAATACAGCTTCACTGCAGGGAATCCCACACCCCTGGAGGTACCAACCAACCACAGCACGAGCTCTTAGTAGCCCGAGCGCGAACTGAACAGAAGTGCACATCCTCCTCCAGGCACACACACTGCCAGTCCGATCCTTACGGCACTACAGACAGACACAGGGCACACAATTCCCTGTGACCGCCCCCTCCCCTGCAGCACGCAGACAGCACCACCTTCCCCTCCGCCCCGCACCGCTCCCCCAGCCCGGGCACACCGAGAGCGCCCGCGCCGCTCCCACCGTGTACACGGGGGCACAGACCCCCCGAGCTCACCGAGCACTGCAGCCCGCGGGGAGCTCCAACCCGCACAGCCAGGGCAGCAGGGAACCCTCTGCCCGCACAACCCTGTGCCTTCTCACACACACACGGCCCCGTGCCTTCTCACTCACACACGGCCCTGTGCCTTCTCACTCACACACACACAGCCCTGTGCTTTCTCACTCACACACACACACAGAGCCCTGTGCTTTCTCACTCACACACACAGCCCTGTGCCTTCTCACTCATAGACACATACACACAGCTCTGTGCCTTCTCACACGCACACACACACACAGAGCCCTGTGCTTTCTCACTCACAGACACACACAGAGCCTTGTGCCTTCTCACACGCACACACACAGAGCCCTGTGCTTTCTCACTCACAGACACACACAGAGCCTTGTGCCTTTTCACACACACACGGCCCTGTGCCTTCTCACACACACACAGAGCCCTGTGCCTTC